>NW_020884913.1:524364-524630 GCF_003945725.1 Corapipo altera
TTTTCCTTTTCTTTATTATTTTCTTTCCTTTATTCTCTTTTCTTTCCTTTATTATTTTCTTTTCTTTATTCTCTTTTCTTTATTATTTTCTTTTCTTTATTCTCTTTTCTCTATTATTTTCTTTTCTTTATTCTCTTTTCTTTTCTTTATTATTTTCTTTTCTTTATTCTCTTTTCTTTTCTTTATTATTTTCTTTTCTTTATTCTCTTTTCTTTTCTTTATTATTTTCTTTTCTTTATTCTCTTTTCTTTTCTTTATTATTTTCT
>NW_020884913.1:525127-528373 GCF_003945725.1 Corapipo altera
TCTTCTCTTCTCTTCTCTTCTCTTCTCTTCTCTTCTCTTCTCTTCTCTTCTCTTCTCTTCTCTTCTCTTCTCTTCTCTTCTCTTCTCTTCTTCTCTTCTCTTCTCTTCTCTTCTTCTTTTCCTTTTTCTTTCCTTTTTTTCTCCCATTTCTCTTTCCCTTCCTTTCCCTTTCCCTTTCCTTTGGTGTTGTCAATGCCCTTGCAAGGTGATGGAACCCCTTTACCACACAGTGACAAATAATTACTTTAAATTACAAAATCACAGCCAAGCCAAACCAAACCCAACCATTCCCCCACAAGCCCACAAGGTCCCGGTGCAAAATAAAGGGATCTGAAAACTTCCCACAAGAAATGCCCTGAGATTCCAAAATTATTGAGCAACACCCATTTATAAGGGAGAGGAGAGGTCTTTGTCAGCCTGGTGGTGCTCTGGGCTGGTCCCCACTGTTTGATTTGCAGCTGTAGGTGCTGAGGGCTCTCATTCCATGCCAGGGGCCTGAGGTGTTAATGCAACAGAGGCTGTAAGAACTGGGCTATCCGAATATATTGATTTTCACCTGGGCAGCTCTAAGGTGTGAACTCAATGAATCCCAGGGGCAGTGGCAGCACAACATGGCCCTGGAAACAGCCAGTCCCTGGGTCCAGGACCAGTCCAGCATTGTCAGGATCATCAGTATTTCCAGGAATTGTTTCTTCTTCAGAAGAAAACATTGGCTAAATGAGTGAAAATAATAAAGGTTTGCTTGAAAATGAGGAGCCTTCATACTTGGTTTTGAAAATGTTGAAGGATGTTCTGTCACAGTTCCTGGTATCTATGTGACAAGAGCAGTAGAAGCAGCTCAGGTTTAAGTGAAATTTGAGATTCACACAACTCCAAAAGCTGGTGTTTTAGAAAACTAGAAAACGAACCTCCCTCCACCCCAGCTCACACCGTGGAAGCTTAAAATACAGAATATTCCTGCTCTCCTGAAATGCTGCAGCCGGGTGGGTGCTGCTGTGCTATTCCAGCACTCTCAGCCCTATTCCAACACTATCACCCCTCCTCTGGGCTGGTTCTCTGCCTGCCCAGCACAGTCACAGCTGCAGAGCCGAGCTCCAGGAGCAGGCTGAAGGATTTACTTCCAGCTATTGAAAGGTTTATAGCTGGGAAATGTGGAGCTGCACGGATCCTGCTGCCGGGGGTGTGTCCTCCTCCTCTTCCTCCCCGGGTGCCGAAGGGTTGAGGGAATGTTGCATCACAGACCAAGCTGGGCTGCAGGGACAAATCCCACCCCAAACATGGCTTGGGGGTGATAATTCAGAGGCACAACTTAGTGCTGGGAGCAGAGGGTGGTTCCTCACTGTGTGCACGGCACAGACACCTCATGGGCACTGTTTGAAGACGATGAGCTGGGATGAAAAATTCCTGCTGGTGTTATTCCCAGCCATCCCTGTCTTTTCTGCTCCATTAACTCTGTGACTGGCCCAAACATCTTCCCTAGGAAGGCTCTCCAGCCTCCCAGAGCCTCCCAGCGCTCTGGAGTGCTTTTATTTGACTAAAAAGGGCCATTTTGTACAACTTTGGAATTCACAAAAGGGGAATTATGGATGTGTTTGTCTGTGTTTGGTTTATCATCAATAGGGAGAGACTGTGCTTTCGTGAGGAGCTGAAGCCCAGAGGAGCAGGCCCTGGGATGAGACACTGCCTTCCCTGTGCTGGGACTCGTGTTACTGAGCTGCTGCAGCCCCTGGTTCCTTGCATTCCCTAAAAAACCCCAAAACCCACAAAAGCCAGAGCGAGACAGCACAGCCAGCTTACAAACAGAATGGAACCAGCAGAGAGCTGGGGAGGGGAAGGACAAAAAGCATTTTGCCAAGGGAGAGGGAGATGTGGCTGAGCACAACAGAGAATTCGGGTGGTCACCGAGTCACCCCCAACAGGGAATCATGGAATGGGCTGGGCTGGAAGGGACATTAAAGTTCATCTTATTTCACCCCCTTATTCCACACCTTCCACCCAACCAGGCCGCTCCAAGCCCTGTCCAACCTGGCTTTGAACACTCAAGGAATGAGAGAGACATCAGAGACATCCCCACACAATCCCAAAGGCGTTGGATTCTCCCTCTGCCCTTCGGGACACTCAAGTTGCCTTTATTTATGCACTTGGTGATTCCCAGATTATTTCCAGGCCCCTGGAGGGTAGAAAGTCTTTTTCCCTCCTCTGGCCCTGAGTCCATTCCAACAGCTGTAACTATTTCATTTTTAATTTACTCTGTACAACTTGTCTCTGCTTAATCCATCAGGACAAGCCTGAGGGTTTCTGACCCATAAATCCAGAGTGAGGAGTGTGGTGGGGTTTGATCGGGGGAAGGAAAAGAGGGGGGAAAATAAAGGGAAAAAAAAAAAAAGCAATGGATTTTGAAGAATTGTCTCTAAATCACAGCCAAATGTGTTTTTTTTCCTTAGATTATTACACAGTGCAGAACTGAACCCAACCTGCTCTTACCTCAGTGAGGCAAGAGCTTTGCTTTTGTCATGGTGACAGACTCTGCCACCTTCACTTATTTAACAACTCAAACCTCCTGCATTTGCCTGGATTTGACCCAAACTCTCTCTTTTCCTGCTAATTGGGCAGAATTCTTTCTTTCCCCCAAATCAGGCCAGACTGAGCCATTTCTCTGCTTTTTTTTTCCCCCCTCACATGACAATTTCCCCCTGTGTGAACAGCGACACTGCGACGAAAAAATCGATGCTAAGAGAGAACGTTGGGGAATTTTTCTGCCTTGAAAAAAAAACCAAACCAAAAAAAAACCCACCACAAACCTTCTTCACAAGCCACCGTCTGCACTTCTCACTTGAATTGTTTGACTGCAGCCTGGGTAACAATGAATCAGTTTATTGGGCAAGACGAGGGATTTTTGGAGAATTACACGTAGATATAGGAGCACTATAGGAAAGGTTCTAATTATAACTATTAGCTGGGAGAATAAAGGGACACAGTATTCCAGGCTCTGCCAGTGGCTGGAGTTATGCAATACTTTCTGTGCTTTAAAATGTGTGGCAAACGAGGGGATTTTTTAAAGGAAGGATTATTTTTATTTTATTAAAATCGCCCTGGACATTGTTCTGCTTTGGGTGATTGGCTTTGCCTCTTTCCTGACACTTTCAGTGCAGAGCAGATGGGGGAAGAGGATTTTGTGAGATGTGCCTGAGGGGCACTTTAATAATAATAATAATAATAATAATAATAATAATAATAATAATAATA
>NW_020884913.1:528383-530911 GCF_003945725.1 Corapipo altera
TAATAATAATAATAATAATAATAATAATAATAATAATAATAATAATAATAATAATAATAATAATAATAATAATAATAATAATAATAAATAACTATATTAACAATAATAACGACAACAATAATAATACTCATCATTGTCATCATCCTCATCATCCTCTGATGTGCAGACTCTGCTTTATTCCTGTTTCCTCCTGTAATTCTCTGAGATCAAATTGGATGTGATTATCCCAGGATTAGGGATTAGCATGGTGGTTTAGCTGCTTGTCAAAACCTTAAAATAATAGATTAAAAATAATACATGGATTAAAATAATTCGATTTTCTCATCAACAACAAAGCAGATGATTTTAAAGCCCTTGTAACCCCTAATGAAAAATGTTATAATTATATTATATTTTTATATTATAATAGAATCATGGAATGGTTTGGGTTGGAGGGACCTTAAAGCTCATCCAGTTCCACCCCCTGCTATGGGCAGGGACACCTTCCACTAGCCCAGGTTGCTCCAAGCCCCCTCCAACCTGGCCTTGGCCACTTCCAGGGATGGGAACTCCACAGCCTCTCTGGGAAACAAATATATAATACAATTATATCAGTTATAATATTATACAATTAATTCTATCATGTCAATGTATGTCGTTATGTCATATTATATCACATCTAGAGGAATTCCAATAGTGCCAAAACTGAAGAAGGGACTGATCAGGAGTTCCAGAACTGCTTTTTTCTTTTGGTGCTGTGGCAAAGAATGAATGTTTTTTTGGTTAAAAAGTCCCATCCTTAGGCAGTTCCTTGGCCTTGCAGCCTGTCTGTGGGGAGAGCTCCTGCCCAGCTGCTCCTGCCTGGCAATGGAGACAAGGACCCCTGGATTATGTTAATGGTGCTGCCAGAATTTTGGGCTGACAGCCCCAGGCTGGGAGGGCAGCTCTGCTGAGTGCTCCTTGTCAGGGGCTCCCTCACTGCCCAACAGGTTTTTCCAAGGCTTTAAAACAAGCAGAGGCCAAAGAGGCTTTATCAGATGACAACAAAATCCAGAGGGATGAGCTGCTGGTGGAGTCCAGCTCCTGCCTGTTGTGGGTATTCTCACTCATGGAGGACGTGGAGGTGGTGACCACCCTGATGGAACGACCACCACATGGGCACCTGGCAGAGAAAAGGGTGTTTTGTGCCAGAGAGAAACCAGGGACACCCAGGAGTCCTCAGAGCCACACCAGTGGCCCAGGGTCTGTTTGGTGAGTTGATTCACAGCTTGGAAGAAGGTCCCAAACCACAAATCCTGCAGTGAACCGTGGCACCAAGTCATTTACTCAGACTCCTTGCAGGAATTAGGCTTTTTGTCCATTATTCTATTTATTACCAGACAGGAAAATAATAACTCCTTCAGCTGAGCCTCCTCAACCACAGCCGGTCAGTTCAGTCCATGGCGTGGATGCTCTCCTGGGCTCCTTCTGCCTCCCAGCTTTCCCTGGACATTGCTGGGAACAACTTCTCCTGTCTTTGCCCAGCTGGGACACTCCTTCCCATCCCAGTAGACAACAACCTGGATGCAATTCCTGGCTTTATAAGCTGCTCTGGGAGACCCCAGCAGGGAATATCCCTGGGGACGATGCTCAGAGCCCCGGCTGGTCCAAAACACTCCTGTTTGCAGCAGTTCAGGGGTTGGGAGGCACCAGGTGGCTTCTGTGACTTCCCCATGAGTTGCAGAGGCTCTTTGAGGACATTGGCCCTTGTTTGCAGAGCCTTTCCTGGTAAAAGGGTGCCTGGAACATCTCTCAGGGTTCAACAATCTGCTGCTCCACCGATGTGAGCAGGAGGGGCAGGAGGACCGGGCTGTCACAAAGCTCAGCACACACCCCAGGCCACACAGGTGACTCAGTGCAGAGCAGGACTAAATACAAAGCCAGGTGATGGCCCTCAGGGTGCCAGTCTCGGGCAGGTTTCTGGTGTGTGGCCACGAGAAGAGCCCAGCCTGCCCTTCACTGAGGGCCGCTTGTCTCGGGGAGCGCGTTGTCCTGCCAAGAGTTAATCTCCCAGGTACAAAGTTGGCATTCAGGAAGGCTGGAGGATAACTGGGCTGCAAAATCTCCATAAAAAAATTATTTAAAAAAAAAAAAAAAAAAGAGAGAGAAGGGTGAGAAGCTTTGGTGGAGGAGGGAGTGGGTATTTCAGGGAGACCACAGAGGCAGATTGTGGGGTGGCTGCACACGGCGGGCCGGGGGCTCCAGCTGCACTTCAACCCATCCCCAGCCCCCAGAAAACCACTAATGCTCAAGTATTTAAAAAAAAAAAAAAAGGCAGCCCGTGTTCCACTGCTGCACAAATTTCCTCTCGAGTCGCTAATTACGAACTCCCCAGAACCAAGAAAATGCATTTATGGCCTCAAAACGTGTCACGACTTTGAATTGAGCTACAGAAAGTCCAGGCTAAGGTTTTATTTCTCTTCCCAGCTCTCGTGTTTGCTTATTAATTAGTGCTAGTTTCGGGAGATTAGATGACTTTTTAACATTTCCCATGTAAAAAAAAAAAGGAT
>NW_020884913.1:531011-587669 GCF_003945725.1 Corapipo altera
TTTTTTTTTTTTTTTCACTCAGACGCAGCTATTTTTTAATTTTCTTTTGAAAAATGTTGCCAGTACCCAGAAGTGTCAAATTCTAACACGCAGGGGGAATAATGTTGTTTTTTAGCTGGTAATAGTCTGTGTTTTTGTGGCTGACTATTGGGAAATTTTTAACATTTTTCTTCATCATGTATTTGCAGGAGATGAGATGACTTTTTAATGTTCCAGGGCAGAAAACCCATAAAGAAAGTGCATCTTCTTCTCAATAATTCTGAGGACATCTTTTACTTAGAAAGCAAAAGCAGTTACATAATTGTGACATTTTGTGTATATTTCTCTAGGATTATGGAATGGTTTGGTTTGGGAGGGGCCTTAAAGCTCATCTTTTCCACCCCCTGCCCTGGGCAGGGACACCTTCCACTAGCCCAGGTTGCTCCAAGCTCCATCCAACCTGGCCTTGGACATTTCCAGGGATTGGAAAAACCACCTTCATTTAATAACCAAAAACCTGAAAATACATATTTTTGCAGGGAATTCAACTCCTTTCACACTTTGCTCAGGACTTTCATGGTGTCTTATCTATGCCTGGGACTTAATGATGTGTGAGGGGGAAGAGCATCCCCGTGGCAGCCTGCCCCTGCCCCTGTTCCATCCACTGCACCTGCTATTCCTGGGATTTTCAGAGCATTTGCAGTGTTGGGTCTTTTAGGAAGAGCCTTGGCTTTGTTGGAGCTTGGGGAGGTTTCAACATGGCTCAGCTGAACTTTCCCATATTGGTCCCTGCACCTTCCTACAGAGCTGGAAAACAACCTGGGAATTGGGAATAGCTCAGGGCAGAGCCTTGAGGCAGCTTCTCTTTGGGGAAGGTGCTGTGGGAGGTGTGCCTCACCTCTGGAATGGGGGCACATCCCAAAGACGGGGCTGGACACCGGGAGCGTCGTGTGGGCACCAGAACAGTGACCTGGCTGCTCCTCTCGGGGCATCTGGAGCCCTGCTGTGCCACATGGGAATGCTGTCCTGGAACACTGTCCAGGAATGCCATCCAGCCATGGCACCCAGCAATTCCAGCTGGAGCTGTGGCCCAAGGGAAGGAGCCCATCAGCTCCTGGAGCTTCTGCTGCTCCGAGTGTGGAGCTGTGGGGGCAGCGCGAGCTCCGCTCTCTGCTTTGGCAGCTTCACTCCCAGACCACACGGGTCTGACTCTGTGCAACCAGGAATTCCCACTGAATTCCTAGAGCTCCCGGGCTCCTGTGCCAGCGCTTTCCACCCACACTGCAGTGTCTCACCCTGAGCTGAGGTTTTGGGGCTGATTCTGCTTGTTCTTCACCCAGGAGAGCTCAGTAAGTGCCCCGAGGTTTGTGCTGGGAGAGGACAATGAACCCGGGCAGTGATGGGAGCCAGAGGCAGCCCCGGGAGCCAGGGATGCTCTTCCCAAGGGCTGCTGCTGCTCCTGCCTGGATCAGCAAGACCTGGATGCTGATGGCACTGCCCTTGTTCCCAGGGCTCATCTCCCTGAGCATCCCCAGCCTGGGAGGTGTCAAATCACAGCCAGGGGGACCAGAGAGGCTGAAGGAGCTGCAGGTCCTGAACTTCCAACAGGATTTCATCCCTTGCTTTCAGATCCCTGGATAATCCTATCCAAACTGAGAGCACCACATGAGCCCTGGGACATCAGCACTTCCATTGCCCCCTCCAGCTCCTTCCCAGGCTGCTGCACCCTTGTCCTGCTGCTCTGTGACATCTCCCAACCTTTGCTCACTAAAGACACAAGTCCAGGCCTATTCCCTGATCCCACCATGCCAATGAAACCAACCTCTCTGGGCACTTTCCTTCTGGGAGTAAACTGTCATTTTTCACCACATAAAATTTTATAAGTTTCAAGCGAATGGAAAATGGATTTTATTATTTTATTTTACTTTTTTAATATTTTCTTTCTTTTTTTTTTCCTTTTTTTTTTTTTTTTTTTCCCCTGAATGTTTTATGGCTGCAAAAACAGAATTTGTGGTTTGAACTGTTAAGGTTTGATGCAGAGGGCTATGGAACCTTTTATGTAACCCGCTGGCCTGAATAATTATCAAAATATTTTGCTTTCCACTCTTTCTAAGCCTCTGCATCAGAAAAAAAAAAAAAAAATCGTGTGTGCAACCTTTTGACCACAAAATAATAACACTAAGAAAGCCCCCCTTCAGAAGCTGGGGATGCTGCTGCTCCATCCCTGCACGGGGAGAGGGGACCAGGGGGAGCCAGCTGGGGTTGTGGGAAGGGACCTCACCTGGAGAAGGACTTCCAGCAAAGCAGCTGATTCCAGAGGGTGAGGGAACAGCTCGGGATGAGTTTGGCTGGAGAGACGATGCTGCTGCTGTCGGGGACAATCCCACACAATCCACCTCTCTGGAACCTCAGGGCTGCTCCATCTCCTCTGCCCTGTTATAAATTATATTATTAATTCAATTTACATTTCATTAAATGTGTATTGCACTATTGATTTTGTGACTGTCACTGCCATCAGCCCCACAGGATGTTTCAGATCCACCACTCAGGGTGTGCTCAAAGCCAACACCTGCAGGGACAGGTGGGGTTTGTGCTCCCCCCCTCTGTCAGCCATGGGGACAGATCCCCAAATCCCCAGATCCAAGGGATAATTTTTGCAATGGAATTAACCCCAGCTCCATGGGGAGGACGTGGTCCAACAGGACACGATGCCCCTCCTGCCCTGCTCCTTGTTCCAAGCTCCCAGATCCACAGGGAACTGGGAACATTTCTCCAGTGGCCAAAGCACAAAGTGTGAACAAGTCCCCCATCCCAGTGTTTGGCTGGGAGTTCATTCCCAGAATTATTATTAAAGTCCCTAAAGAAAAGGCATTGTGCTTCCACTGCTCCCTGCAGCTCTGCCTTTGCCTGGTTTAGATTTCCTTCTGCTTCCATATGTTTAAATATAGAATTTTAATGTTTAAACATAGAATTGTAAAGGATTTTAGAGTGCAAGCACATGCTATGTATTCTTGCCTGGCAAGTGGGGAATTACTGTTTCCAATCTGAGCCATTAGTTAAATTTAAATGAAATCTTAGGGGTTTGATCACTATAATGCTTTTATTACATTTTTCCTGTATTTTTTTCCTTCCAGTTTCTTCAGACCTGCCAGCTTTTAGGCAACAAATATTGAGCTAAAACCCCAAAGAAATATTGAAAATTCATTTTTTAAAGTAAAACCAGAAAACAAGGATAAAGACCTTATTCCTGATCAGCTTACAGAGATAGGGAATTCACTTTTCCTGAAAACTAAAGATGCCAAAGGAAGTTTTAAAAACTCTGCCTGGGTTTAATTTCTCCTGATGCAGCTTCAACCAGAAAAAATAAAGGCTGCTCTGACTATCCTGGAAGGGATCTCCCAAGGGAGGTCTGTGTTGGCAGCAGGACCATTCCCCACCTCAGCACAGCTCGTGGGTTGCAACCTCCTACCAGCAACGTCCAGGGCATTTTGGACAAGAAAAAACCAGGAATGGTTTAGTTATCATTGGTTTTCCTTTGGGACAAGGGAAATGGGCTGGGGGACCTCCCAGGGTCACCCCCCATCCTACAGGTCAGGATTTTTGTGCTCCCTGCATCCTCTCAGCCTGGTCACTGCCCCAAGGGCAGGGAAACATCTTCTCCTTTGGCTTGTGAGAGACAGAGACACACCCACAGAAGGTCTCTGAGTCTGGAATGAGACATCCCTGCTTCCAGCCTGGATTTACCTGCTCCATCTGTGCAGAATTACCTCCCACCTGTGCAGAATTCCCTGGAGTTTATTTGGAGGTGGGAAGTACCCCCAGGGAAAGCAGCTCCTCAGTTCCTGTGGAGCAGGGAGGGGTGGGCTGAGGACAACCAGGAGCACAGAGCTCATGGAAACCTTTCCCACCTGTTGAGCAGGTGTTTGCTCCACACCCAGGGATTTCTCCTGTGGCATTCCTGGCTCTCCCTTTCCTCCTGGTCCCACAGACTCTGCCATGAGACACCTCCCAGAGCAACCTTCCCCAGCCCCTCAGACTACCCTCCCTTTCCATGTACTGGGGGGATTTGTGGGGGGCTGCCCTCAGTGTGTCCCACCTGGAGCAGGATGGGAAGAGAACAACTTTTCCCCTGTGTAAATCAGTGCAATTTGGTCAAATCCTTGGGAATGCAGCAGCTGGGATAGGGAGACACCTCAAGCCTGGACTCCAATCTCGTAGCCAGGGTCGGACCTTGGTCCTCCTTCCCAGCACTAATTAGGCAGGGAAGGAAAGGTGGTGGTGGGGGGAGAGAACTGGGAATTTGTCACTGATCTAATTCTTGTGAGGACCCAGAGCAGGACAAGGATGGACAGAAATCCCAATTAGACAACTAATTTAGCTCCTTGCATGGATTTTAGCCTTTGGCCCCGGAGCCAGAAGCAGCAGTTATTGCTCCTGGGTTTGCCATGCTTGGCTGATTATTGCTTAATTGAGGCTTTTCACTGAAAGGCCTGGAAACCTGCAGGAATGTGCCTTATGCCCTGGAGTCATCCCTGCTCCCTCCTGCTTCACCCAGCACTTCAAACAAGCTGAAAAACAGCTGGGGGAAAGTCCTCAGGCCACAGCCAGGCAGAGGAAGAAGGATCCCAGGGAGAGGGACTTCAAAAGGCTGGAGTCAGTGGGATGCTCCCTCTCCTTCCTCCCTGTACCCCAAACCATGGGCTGGGCACAGCCAGGAAGCCTGAACCAATTACCCAGGGTTGATTAATAACACTAATGAAGCCCCTGATCCCCCCAGCACAGATCCATCCATGCTGGAGCCACGATGCCTGACAGGGTCCAGGGGGGTCCCAAACCCCTCTGTCCCCAAAGCACAGCCAAGGCAGTGATGCTGGGAGTGCAGGAAGGGGCTGGGAGGGTGATATTCCCAAAGTCCCCATTTAAGTCCTGGAGGGACCAGCTCCCACATCCACACACCATTCCCAAAACAGAGCTTCCAAATCACCCTGTGAGACTTGTCTTGCTCCTCCTTCTCCTTTCTCTGCAGGTCAATAAAACAGTTGATATCCTGAAGTGTTTGGTGAGGTTTTGCTGAATCCTATGGAAAAAAACCCCAAACATCTCCTCTCCTTTCTGCAGGAAATCTTACAGGAATGGCTGGTTACAATTTCCTGCAGTTCTGGTACAAACCCCTGTGCCTTCCCTTCCTTTGCCTCCTAAATCATCAAATGCTAAAAATGTTTCTTGCTGTGGTGGCAGAAGCACATTACACCTTGGGCATTGTCCAAAATGTCCAAAAAAATATCATTTTCCTCCTTTTCAGCCCTAACTGGGAGGTTTGTAGGTGCACAAAAAACATTCCATAGTTCCTGAGGTTTCCTAGAGCGTTGAACCCCTGGAAGGTTCATTTTCTGGAATTATGTCATGACTCCCTCCAAAATGGGGAGTGGGGAAGGAAAGGGACAGGGATCTTCTCCCACATGAGCTCAGCCATGGCCATGTGGAGCTTTGCCTTGAGAGGATCCAGCAAATATTTGTATTTGTCCACCAGACACGATGAAAACTTTCACTTCCAGCCCTAAATGTGCTCAGCTCTGTCCCCAGCACCCCCAAACGAGGCTCCCTCAAACATCCCTGTGCATGTGGCACATTCCTCCACACATGACCAGTGATTTCCAAGGGTGGTTTGCCCTATTTTTGGTTTTGAGCTCAAAAATGACCAGTTGCCTTTACTGGGAACATCAACCCTGGGCCACGTTACACATTTTTAGAGGCAAGTTCAAAAATACCTACTTGGAGGAGAAAACAACTGCAGGTGATGTTTTTCACAGCAGAGAAATGAACCCTTCAAGCTCACACACCTCGTGCACCCCGGGCTGGTGGAAGGTGTCCCTGCCCCTGGCAGGAGGTGGAACTGGATGAGCTTTAGGGTCCCTTCCAACCCAAACCATTCCAGGATTCCATGGTCCTCGGCAGTCTGCACCTCTGTGAGCCTTGGACCTGGAATTCAGATTTTAGGGCCATTATGAATAATCATGAAGACCAGAAATAAGTCTTATTTTCGCGGGGGAAGCCAAAAATTTTTCCACTCTTGCTTACCTTCGGAGCGGGGACTTCCAATGATAACATCCCATGCTGGGAAGCTCAGGATCAATAACAAGTGCTGGGAATGAGGGTGCTCCTCCCTCTTCTTCAGCAGGAACACGAATCCCTGTGTGCCCAACAGCTTTTAGCAGGTTCCTTGGAACAAAATAGTCTTACAAAAAAAAAAAAAAAAGAACAAGGTTCCACAGGCTCCTGGTGTAACTTTTTTTAGCCTGATTGGTGTTTTTTTCACCAGTGTGACTGGATTTCATCCCTCCACAGCACTGCCCACTTAGGAGTGGGTTGCAAAAATACCTGCTTTTGCCAAGATATCCTAAACACCATTTTTATAGGTAGAATATGCAATCCAGACCCTCAGCTGGTGGAATTTGGCCCTGCTCCACCAGCACGGGGACACCCATTTACACCCAGGCAGGAGCCAGTCCCTGGATTTGCTCAGCCTGGTGGGTCATCCCAGCATTAGTCCATCGTTGTGTTTGGGCTTCTTTCAACCCCACTGCAGGAGCAGAGATGATTTGGAGCACTGACAGGAGCTAATTTGTCTCCCCACAGGACCTTATCACCACTCCAGGGACTCTGAGGGGACTTTCAATCCCAGTTTGCAAAGGGACAACCCCAAAATGCTGGAATTAGAAAACCCCACCTTGCTCTCCTGCATCTTTCCTGACTTGCTGCAACTCCCTCCTCTGAGAAAAGGGTGAAGATGAGTTAAAAAAAAAAGAAAGAAACTTTCGTTTTTATGAAGAGATTTTACAGTATTTCAGGAAATAATGATCTCAGCACAAGCCAGACCTCACTGAATTGATGGACAGGCTCAGCAACAGGCAGGGAGGTGCCAGAGTCAGGATCCTTAGAGAGAATAAGGCCTTCAATTACTGCAGTGATATAATTAATTAATTTATGGCTGCAGCCAGACAGCAGTGACAGCAATACTGCCTGACTTCACTGCAATCTCCAGTGCTGACTAATGCTCATATCAACACCTCCAGCAACCCACCAGCCACCAGCCCCTTCCCTGGCTGAGACTGAGCTTGATTTCTCCAGAGAGAACCTTTCCAGATCATTTGAACTAATTGAGGTAATGGAGAAATTGTTCTCATGCCAAAACACTTTCTTTTTTTTTTTTTTTTTTTCCCCCCCCCCTCTTCTTTTGGTAAGATGATAATATTTAGAAAGCTTCTGGCTACTGCTTAAAGGAGCAGGGCAGTGTCTTTAGGAGCAGCTCAGGGGCTTTGGTGCAGCACCTCATCCTCCTTAGGGTGGCAGGAGCCAAACTGCTCCCCAGGATGTGCTGGAACAGCTGGAAGCAGCTCTTCAGCAGGAGCAGGTTGGGCACTAATTGCAGTGATTATCAGCACAGCACAGCAGTGTGGTTCCACCAGGGCTGGCACAGGAGGGCTTTGTGCTGCCCTTCACCTCTCACCTGGGCTTTACCCCCTCCCTGGTGCTCACCAGCTCCAAGGGATGCTCTTCAGGTGAATCTTTAGACACCCTGATACCCTTTAATTCTCACCTTTCATCAGTGCCTCAGTTTTCCAGGCTGAGTCTCCTTTAGGCTCAGCTGCTCCTGGTTGGGAAGGTTGGGAAGCAGGGAAGTTGTGAAGGTTCCCTGCCCGTGGCAGGGGGTTGGAACAAGATGATCTTTAAGGTCCCTTCCAACCCAACCCATCCTGTGATGGGCTGGGTTCCCCCAGCCCCTGTTCTCCTGTAACCTGCTGCTCACCAGGTACCTGCTTAGAGACAGCACTGACTGTCATGGACAACTTCAGGAAAGAGGGGGGAAAAAAAATAACCCAAATCTCCTTGGAAAGGCCCCAGTTGTGCTGTTTTGCTGTGTTTTGTCACCACACAGGGCTGTCCCCACAGACATTAATCATAGCAGAGTGTGCAGAGGCCCCTAGTGTCCAGAAGCTACAAGGACCAGGCCAGCACAGGCATGGACACTCCTGTCCTGGAACCACCCCAGACAGGCAGCACTGTCAGCAAGAGGCTGATTGAAACTTGTTGCTTTGCTACCATACACGGCTTATCCAGGGGGAAAAAATCATGGAGAGGTGCTTTTGAGTGCTTGTACCCCAAATAAATCATTCAACAAACAGAACTCTGGAACTCCAGTTCCACATTGATGCCAGCACGAGCCAGCAGTGCCCCATCCCTGCACGGGTCATCTGTGCAGCTTCCCAGGACCAAAAGTGCTTGGAACAGCGTGTGCAGGGACAATATGTGCAAACCCCCACTAAAACAGCATCTTTTTTGGTATTTTTTACATGCAAGGTGAGAGAAATCCTTGCTTTGGTCATATAGAAGTCACCAGACACTCAGATTTCCCCAGAGCAAAAAACAACTGGATGTCCATTGCTGGAGAAGGCAGCACTGAGGCAGAACAATCTCTGAGCAAATGCTTCCAGCTGGGGAACGGGGAGAAATTGGAAAGGGAGAGGTTTTGGTTCCCCATGCAAATAACTTGGCTGTCAAAAGCATCTGTTACAGGAGAACAGGCAGTGGAGGTGCCCTCTCCTCCCACCTGCCCATCCCAAAAACTGGGCTCCCCTTCTCCCTTGATCCCACGTGGAAATGCAAATAATCAGAGGCCCCTTTCTAAAGAGCAGAATAGGCTCCTGCTTTGCCAGCAAGTCAGAATAACGTGGATTTAAAGGAGCAGACGGGGGAGGGGGCTCCAACATTTATTGTTTTCCAGAACTGCTTCAATTAGCAAACATCCCACAAAGGGGGGAAGAGAGGGAGAGAAAGGAAATTTCATGCGCTGACACGGCCCCAGTCAGCGGCAAACGCTCCCAGGTCCCGCCTGGAAAAGTTTCCCTCTCCCCTGCTCACCCCTGGCATTACATCAGCCGAGGGCATCCTGGGCAACATTGTCATGCAAATAACGAGCCCAGGAGCCTGGATTCTCCTGGGCCCGGAGAGACATTCCCACCAGGTCCCGGCGCTGGGGCTCATTCAGAGCGGGCTGAATCGTCCCCGCCGAATAAAAGCCGCAGGCTTAATTAACTCCTGCTCCGTTCCCAGTCCCAGCCCGATTGTCGTGCTGGTTGCTACAGAGGCTGTGCCAGGATGCCCGATCCCGGCGCTGGACCCCGGCACAGCCCGGGCTCTCCCCGGGCTTTATTTATGGCTATTGTGCTGCCGCGGGTGTTGCTTTTCCGTGCCAGTGCCTTGGAATGCTCGAATCAGTCATGGAAAGATTCGGGGCCCTCGTGCCAGCTTTATTCCCCCTTCCTTGTTTTCCCCATTAGGTGCCTGTCTTTTCCGGTTCGGATCCCTTCAGGGGCTTTCATGACTCGGGACAAAACGGAGCCGCCTTTGACATCCAGCAGCATCTTTAGAGGGTTTTACTCGCTGCCCACACTACTGGTTTTGGAAAAAAACCTCCATGTTTTAGGATGGAAAAGCAGAGAGGCCTCCCCTGACCCTCTCCTGGAAGGGAAAAGCAAGTAGGAACATGGCAGGGGATGCAGACAGGGACGGAACGGCACAGACAGGGCAGCCTGAGGTCTGGGAGAGAGGGACAGAGAGCCAGCCAGCCCCAGGAAGGTGGGCATGGGGACACCAGCCTGGGCTGAGCCCCTCTGGGCAAAGAGCCTTCCAGCAGCTCCAATCCTGCAGGGTCCTCCTGGGGAGCAGCCCTGGAGCAGGGATTTGAGGCTGGTGTGCACCTCCCTTTTGGAAGGGAGGGCATGGAAGAGGAACAACTGCTGGGATTTGGTGTTTTTTCCACTGGCCAGGCAGGTGAGGGGTTAGTTCTGGAGAACAAGGTAAGGAGGGAGTGGGAAAGCTGATTCCAGCTGAGCAAAATCCAAGGAAGCACAAAGGGACACACTTCTGACACCCACAGCTGCACCTCCTTGGGGTGTCCTGTGCAGGGCCAGGGGTTTGACCTGGTGGTCCCTGTGTGTCCCTTCCAACTCAGGAGATTCTGTGAACCACTCCTGCCCCCTGACTGTGACCCCCAGCAGCCCCCACTCCTTCCCTGTGCCAAACTCCATCCTGGGAGCAGGGGAAGGCCCTGAGCCACAGCCTGGCCCTGCTGGGAATGTCCCCAGCTGACATCAGGTACCAGGACTGAGCTGCTGCAGAGAGGACTTTTCCCACTCACTGAGCCCAGCAGTCCTGGCAAAGGGGATCTGAGCACCCTGGGCTGGTGGAAGGTGTCCCTGCCCACGGCAGGGAGGTGGAATGAGATGAGTTCTATGTCCCTTCCCAAACCACTCTGGGATTATAGAATTCTGTGCTCTGTCTCAGGGCTTGTGCCTGCCTGCAGCCCCACACGTGCTCATACCCCCGGCTCAGAGGCTGCAGGAAAGGCAGGAGAACCCCAGGGATATTGGCTCCGTGGGAGGACAGGGAGTTCACAGCAGGGTGAGTGTCCTGGGAGTGGAAGTTGTCACATCCTGGGGGGATGAGGCTCTCACATCTGCACAGCTGGGGCCCTGCCCCTCCTGTTAATCGGCAATTAATGCTGAGAGGGCACTTAGCAGTGCTGGATATCAGTTTATCTCCCCTGGCAGATCAAGGAGGAGACCACTTTACCCAAGGAGCTGGTTTATCTCTTGGGGAGAAGGGGAATATTTCTTCCTCTGTCCCTTAGCCCCGTGATTTATTCCGACCTGACATTTGCATTTACACCAGTAAACCAGGTTCTGACAAGAACCTCATTAAAGGGTGCAATAAATCAGCTCCTCTGACAAGGATCTTTTTACTGCCTTTGGAAGTGATAGATGTAAACCTGTTCTGGGGCTCACACACATGTACACACACACACACACACTTAAAAAAAACCTTGGCTCAACATCCTGAGAAGCTTTCCAGGGATGAAACACTAGTCATGCTCAACAGCAGGGGAAAAAATGCAAGTTAAGAGCTCTAGACAAGGGAGAAGAGAGGCACTCAACATGAAAAGAGATGGATCACCTGTCAGAGGGATCCAGGGATCCCTTCCAGACCACAGAAGCTCCGGAGGCATCGGGATATCGCACCCACTGGGCTCAAATTGCGCGAAAGTTGGGACAGGGCAAGAGCCAGCTGGGGCAGGGATGGGGAGAGCTGTGGGGAGAGCCAGAATGAAACCTTGTGGAGATTACGTTTAGAAAGCACACAGATGTTAAAATGGGAAAGAAAAGCCGGTTAAAGCTGGTCAAAGCACAAAACTGGAAGAAAACAAACCTTTTAGAAGCGGCAGCTTCAGCCCCCACGGGAGAGCAACTCCATTTTCAAAGCCTTGCAGAGGAGAATTCAAAGACCAAGTGGGAAAGAGCCCATTAAGGGGAAATTATTCTGATGGGTAAAAGAAGAGAAACACCCCAAAATACTCCCCACTTCCCAACTGTGGCCTGATATCACAGACTTCTAGTTTAAGCAGATGCAGGGTGGGTGTTTGAAGTTCCCTCAGGAGCACAACAAGCCAACATTTCTCTCCTGAAACCCCTGTAAGCCCACAGCTGTCACACGTGGCTTTATTGTCACACATGGGAGGGGCTGGAAATGGTCACTGCTGGTGGGTGACACCTGTGGTGGGACAGGTCAGTGATGGAAAGTGTGCTCTGCAAAGCCACAGTGCTCCTTCAGAGAGCTCCTGCCATGATGAACTACTGGGAAGATGGAGTGGAATGACGTGCTTCTATCCACACCAGTTATTTTTAAGCTTTCATAATTCTTCTCTTGGACCATTGGATGGATTTAAACCCAACAGCACAGTCAGAAACTATTGCAGTAATCCTGAGGTATCAAGTCTGGGCCTTGATTTATCCTTTGACATTGTCCTGGACATAAAAGGGGCAGCTTTGACTGTTTTGAGATGCCAAAAACACAGGCAATTTCTAGATTTTTTTTTTTTAGAAAACCCCTTTCTCCAGTGTCTTTAAGCTCCACCTGCCTGGGCCAGCCTGGGCAGTCAGGGATGTTTTTGGTTATCACTCCCTGCCTCTTTAAGGATTTTCTATGAAAAGGTTTATTTTTCTTTGGATGGCTAAAGCTGCGTAATTTCCCTGATGTGGGTGAAGCTCTTCTAATATAAAACCACTTGTATTCACAGGGATTATTCCTGTAAAGAACAGGGAATGAGCTTAGGTGGTATAAGGCACCCTTGTGCTGCCCACACTGCAGGATACGCTGCTGGAACCGTGGGTAAAATGTCACAGCCCCAGCCAACATAATTACAGCAGCACAAAAGAGACTGTGTGCAGGCCTGGGCTGCATGTGCCACCTCCTAATACCTTCATTTCCCACTTCTGGCCACTGTTGTACCCGATTTGAAACACTTTGTTCACTCAGGTCCTTGTCAGATCCCAAACAGAGCAGAAAAAAGTGGCCAGCTCACCTGGATCAAGAGCTATTTCTGACATGACAAGGCAGAGCCAGGGCAGTCCTAGCATTGAAGGAAAGAATCTCAGCAAGAATTTCTTCATGGGAAGGGATGTCAGAGATTGGAATGGGCTTCCAGGGAGGTGGGGGAGTCCCCAGCCCTGGAGGTGCCCAAGGAAGGACTGGGCATGGCACTCAGTGCTCTGGGCTGGGGACAGGGTGGGATCAGTCACAGGTTGGACTCCATGGCCTTGGAGGTCTTTTCCAACACCAGTGTTTCTGGGATTCTGTGAAAACATCTCCCTCTCATTTTACTGGTTGATGAATTCATGGTGTAGGACTCTGCTTGAGGGAGTAGAAAGAGAGAGGTGTCACAGGGCCAGAAAGTCAACTCATCTGAAAATTTACATCGTTTTTGTTGTTTCTGGGGGTAGTTTTTCCATGTGGTTTGTCAACCATCACATCAGCCATCAGTGAAAAAAGAGTTTTTCTCTGAATAAACATTCAAGAGCCACTGCAGTGACGAAAAGGCCACGAGAGGTGGAAGAGGAAGAAGCCATGCATGCCCTGCTCCTCCAGGGGTGGCACACTCGGGTGGGTTGGCACTGCTGGAGGGCTTTGTCTTTCTGGGAGAGGACGAAGGGCAGCTCAGCCCAAGCCCCTGCAAACTCCAGCATGAAGTGATTCCACCAAACCCCCCGTGCAGCATTTCTTGGGATGTCTCTCCCTGTGCCTCCGTTCAACCTCTTCAGACTGGAGACAGCAGTTTGAGGGAATTGCCTGGATTTTGGCCAAGCAGGCCGGAATACACTGAACTCATCTAATCACGGAAGTGGAGTCGCCTCAGGCCCCTGCAGAGCTGGGATGAAAGGCCAGGCCAAGCCAAGGGGTCATGGGGGAACATTAAACCAAATAAATCAAACCAGCTGGGAGATTCCTCTTGCTCTCAGCTGAAGGAAAGGGGGAGGAAAAAGAAAGGAGGAGCTCATTCCCTCGTGCTCTGGGAATGGGAATGGCAGCTGCTCGCCCATCCAAGGGCAGGGAGATCAACTGCTCCCATCAATCAGTCGGTCCTGGGGTGGGGAGGAGGCTGGAAAAAAAATATTGGGACCTGAGAGATGGAAAAAGAGGAGTTTTGGGGAATGGTGGTGTGTTGTACCCATAACCACAGTGAGAGGTGCAGGGTGGGGACTGCCCACCTGGTTTGCAGTGCTCACTGCATTCCCAAAAGCTGGGTCTGGTAACATGCTCCTGCTGCAGGATGCTCTTATTCCCACAGACACTTCCATACCATGATGAAGAAGGGCTTGAACACAACACTGAGTAAGAGCCCACCCAGTAAAGATCCACTCAGGACTGTGGGTTGGAATTGAGTTATCATTTAGTTGGATGGGATATGGAATATGAAATATATGTGAACACCAAAACAAATGAAACCCCAGAAAAACAAGCCCCTTTGGAAATGGTTCTGAAGGACCAGACCATGCTTTCTTTGGGAGGATCATGTACTGTTTCCATCATAAAAAATAACCCTGGAAGGCCTGGAGTGGAACTGAACCATGAGAGGGGGTAGAGCAGAAACAGCAGGAAATGTTGAGATAGTCCCTTTTCCCAGTCCCAGCCTGGCTTGTTATTTGTCTGGGAGCTGCTGAAATTGTTCTTTGAAGATGGGCCTTAGGAACAGCTTAAGTTCCATCTGAGCGAGGCAAAGCCACCCTGCTCTGGACTCCCTTCAGCAGCTCCATGTCCTTCCCGTGCTGAGGGCTCCAGGGCTGGATGCAGGACTCCAGCTGGGATCCCACCATGGAATGGTCCCCCTGACTTCCTTTGCTTCTGCCTCCTGCACCTCCCTCCACTTTCTCCTCCTGTGCATCTTTTAAGCTGAGAAAAACAAAGGGTAGCAAAGTGTTTGCCTTTCAGTGGGAGCATCACTGAGCCTGCACAGGGACAGGCAGCAGAGCCTCTCTTCAGCTTTACCTGTGACAGCAGGTGAACCCCCTGGGGCTGTGCTCACACTGCAAGGGAGCACCAATCCCTCTCCTTTAAATCCCTCCCCGGTTTTTGAGGGGCATTTTGGGGTTATTATCCCTCTGTGCATAGAAGAGAATCCCCACTACCCCCAGGGTCGCTGCATGGACTGCACAAAGCACCTCCAACAGGGTGAGAGGGAGGGAAAAATGAACTGGTGTGTCAGCACACACTGCAGAAATTCAGGTAGAGCCACTGGGAGAAAGTGAGGCTGGTCCATGTGGAGGTAGAGATGCAGAAAAGCAACCCAGACACAGAGTTTGGTGAGTTATTAAAGCGTCCCATTTGCAAATGGTTTCAGTTTCTGGGTTTAAGTACCTGGTCATTTGATCACACGCAGGAGCAGAGAAAAAATATGAACCCAGCGTTTGCTCTGCCTGCTGCTGGGAGGACCTGGAGCACAGAGTAATTAGAGTTGGGCTCCCCAAGCGTGGAATTAACAGCATGTTTGGGTTAAACTGAAGACAAATCATAGCCAGGACTTGTCCCAGCCTCCCTGTGCCCCCACAGCGTCACCAGCCCCTGCGCTGGAGAACGTTTTGGGCTCCACTTCTGTTTTTCTATCACTTCTTATTATTAGAAGTTTTTCTCATATCCCGATTGGTAGAAAATGTCACCCCTGATTGCCAAGAATAACCTAATATTGTTTAAAAACATTATTGCTGGGGCTGACCCAGGGCATGTCGTGCTGGGAGCGGAGTAGACTTGGAATCACAAACTCCTTTCAGCTCGTGGAAGCAACAAGGGCCGATGTGTTCCCTGTGCTTTCCGAGGGCAAGCTGGGGAAGGAGGGGACACCCTCTTCCCCTTGGCAATTCCTGCCAGGCAGCAGCACCCTGGCATGGCTGGGAATGCACGTGGTCACCTCTCCCAGGTGAGGAAAGGGGGAAGAAAGAGAAAGCACAAGGGCGAGGGAGGGATTCATTCCCGCTCCTGTTTCTCCTCACGTGTCACCCTCTGCTCGTGAGCACAGGGCTGGCAAACTCCCTTTCAAAGAAAATAAAAGCATCTCACAACGTTTTCCTAAAGCCTGAACCACATCTTTAGGGATCTGGAGAAGCACTGGATCGTATTAGAAAAGTTTTGCCACTATATTTCCCCCTCATCTCCAGTTGCTTCCTGCCTTTTGCAGGGCTCTGGACCAGCCTCCTGCTTTCTAAGAGAGGAAACATCAGAACTGTTCTTGCTGCTGAACTTCAACAAAGCTCACAGCAGCTCTTTCTGGTGGGTTCAGACACTGCTGGGTGCAAACTCCCTGAGTTCAGCCCCTTCCTAGTGGGTTTTCATTGTGCCCAAGGGTGACACAGCCCAGGCTGGAGGCACGGAAGGATTTGGGTGGTGGGGGCCTGACTGGAGGCACTGGGACTGCAGTGGTTTGCCCAAGCACCCAGTAAGTCAGTGGCAGAGCCAGAAGCCTTCAGAATGAACCTTGTGCTTGAACCAAAATAATTCCTGGTGCCAAGCCTAGAGGGCTGCAAGATGTTAAAGCCATTTGGAGGGGAAGGGGGGTACAATCACATCCATGCCCGGGCTGAAGTGAAGTTCCTGCCTCCAAAATCCTGTCTGACCCTCCAGAGGGGCTGACCTTCCTCCATGGGCAGCCAAGTGACCCCAGCACAGCCCTGCTCTCAGCTCCTCAGTTCACACAAGAGCAGCTCCCCCTCCCTCCCCTCGTCCCACTGTTATTGAAAATGTTACAAGTAAACAAACCATACGAGACAATTTATTTCACCATTTCCAGTAATCACTTTTTTCCCCCCCCTTCATATCTGTGGTCCAGCCCTAAGGAATCCAACGTGCACTTGGAAAGTTGGATGTTCTGTGACTCATCTGTGACTCTTTCAGGCAGATTAATGTGCTGTTACAGTGAGAAGATATAAATGATTAGGTGCTCGTTGATTTATTTGTTGCTGTTAATATTTGTTCACAATTCTGGCTCTTTTTTTTTTTTTATTTCAGTGCCTGTGAATTGTTCATAACCAACTCTGGCTTTGGTGCAATGGTCATTTTTTAATAGATCTTTGACTGAGAAACTGGAAGAAACATCTCACGCCATCTATGATTTGACCATTTGCTGCTTCCTAATCCTGGTGTGGGAGATCACCTGATTCCCAGGGCACTATTTCAGCTCCTGGTTTGATGGTTAATCTTTCTTGGAACTAATTTTTGTAATTATTGTTTTCATATTTGCAATGTGTTTATGGCCCTCACAAAAATAAAAAAACAAATAAAGGCAAAAATTCTTAGTGGAATGAGGAAATAACGGCCATGAGGGGGAGGAAAAGGAAAACAAGACACTGTGGTTACTCAGTGTGTTGTCACCTCACCTTAACTTTGCCACTTCACCCTTTGTCTGATTTAATTTGCCTTTTGGGCTCAGCCTTTTCCATTGATCACTTTGTGGTAACCCCTGCCCAGTGAATTCCCCACTCTGCTGCTCTGTGTCCCTTTTCCCAGTACAACTGGCAACCACCAGTGGGAATGGTGAGTCACGGGCTGGGTTTCAGCTGGATAATGGGCACGACAGAAATCCGACTCCTGAATCTGAATAATCCCATGCTTTGGGGTCTCAGAATATTTTAGTAATTTAAAAAGCCACCTGTAACAGGCAACTGTGGTGTTAGTCGGCATATTCATTGTTCTCCTCTCCATAGAATCATGGAATGGTTTGGGTTGGAAGGGACCTTAAAGTTCATCTAGTTCCACCCCTTGCCACGGGCAGGGACACCTTCCACTAGACTTGGTTGCTCCAAACCCCTCCAACCTGGCCTTGGACACTTCAGTCACTAAATTATATTTTAAGCAGCCCAAGTCATACCTGGTTTGCCACCTGAGTATAATATTTTTTTTTTAACTCTTCTTGGAGTCTTATTAAACATAAGTCAGGATATAAAGATTGTGGAGGCAGCATTTAAGAAAAGGTGGCTGACAAAACCAGCATGAGTTCCTACAAATAAATTACAGGATGGGAACGGCGACAGCAAATCGTTTGTCATCTGAGGTGATGGTGAGACAGGAAAGAGGGACAAAGAGAGTCAGGCCAAGGAATTGCAAAAGAGATGCTCACAGTAAGAGGAGTTTGGGGTGACAAGATGATTTCCCCCAGGGTGTGCACAGGAATTCCTCACTGCACAGATCCAGCAGGAGGGGATTCCACAGGGCATTCCCAGTGAGGAGCTCAAACAGCCCACGGATCTCTGCTGCTCTGCTGCCTGCAGTTCCATTAGCTGGCAGTGCAGAGATTTTGTTCAACTAATTTGGGATTCCTAAACAGGAATTCCCTGAGTTTGTTGTTTTCCTGGAGAAGCCTGAGATTCAGCACCACGGGAGCCACTCGTGGAGCTTCCCAACTTTGGGGAGTTGCTGCCAAAGCTGCCACTGGAGAAGACAATGTTTAAATGCCCAAAGGAGAGGACACAGCCACATCACTTTTCAAATTCCCCCTGCCAAGTGTTCCATGGCCAAATCATGCTATGGAAAGAGAGCCCCTTGCCAGCCCTGCAGGGAAACTTCTCTCCAGGTGGGTGGAGAGAGGATCGTGCAGCCACAGGAATGCTGCACTTCTGATAGTGACAGATTAAGTTCTCTGACTTTCCAGTTATTTGTGTATCACCTGTTGAGAGTTCCTTGCCCAAGTTCTCTCCCTCGATGCTGAACTTGCTGGTTCCAAAACCAAAGAGTCAACTCAAAACTAAATAATTCTGTGTCATAGGGTTGGGAGCAGCAGAAAGAGGGAGATCAGTGGGGAAAACTCCTGGGTGAGTCAATTATAGTTCAGTGAAGGGACAGATTGTGAAGCCAACTGGAAGAGGATGGAAAGCCCTGCACTGTGGGGATGGAAGGGAGCAGCAGAGAGCAGAGGCTGGGGGTGGGCACTGCTCTGTGTTCAGGCTCAGCTCTGAGCTGGAAGGTCTAATCCTGAGTTACTCCAGCAGCTCCAGTGGGTTCCAGCGTGGTGTGGCTGTGAACAGGCTCAGCCATAAATGCTTGGTGGGTTAAACAACAGCTGGGATTGAAGAGCAAAGTCCACAGGTTGCTTAGGTGCTGCTCTGATCGCTGATGGATAATGTCTTCCAGAAATTGTAGTCTCTGAAGACCAATTTTTAATGGGCTGGGTTGTAAATTTGGATTATTCCAGGTTATTTCTTGTGTTCAGTGGATCAGCCCCAGTAACAGGGCTAATATTCTATCATACTCTAATTCAGACTGCTGTGTGACAAATACTGGACCATACATATGCCTAATCTTTTCCAGTGCTTGGAAAAAGTTTGACTCTCCTTACGTTCAGCACAGTAACCTCAGTGCACATGGCTTGTTTTTCTCCAGTGATGGACTGAGTGAAGCTAAAACTCCCCAGCTCTGTGCTGCTTCCTTAGCAAAGGGTCTGAGGTTGAGGGTGTCCACCTTCAGGGACACAATCCTTGCTCAGGATAACGGGAGAGCAGAGATCTCTGTTTTCAGGCAGGTCTGAGCAGGGGAAGGAGGGGAGGGGTAGATCTCAGGAGGTGAAATAATGTTTTGTCTCTGCCTTTGCAAGGAGAATAATTCCCATGATTGACACACAGTTTGAATGATAACTGAGCTCACTGGGCAGGCTGCTGGAGCCACACAAATGGCACCAGCTGATGGGGAGCCCTCTTTGGGCCCCCTCAAACCTCCCTGAGCTGCCCTGACCTTGAGCAGCACCCTCGGGCAGATGTCTGAGCACCACTGGCCTTGCACCAAACCTGAAGAATAGAAACTGGGCAGTGTTCACAGGGAAACCTTCCTGAAGCCATGGCAGTGCCCTGGCAAGCCAAAAATGCAACCCAACACAATCCCCAAACAGGCTCCTTGAATCAAAAGGAAGCAGGGGCAGGGAACAGCGTGGGGGTACTTCCTTCAGTGCAGGTCCATAATGGGACATTCACAGAGATGCCACCGTCCCCCTCCCAGCTGAGGGATTGCATCTGATTTCTGGGAATGCTGAGTGGAGTTCTTTGAATAAATCCACTGGTGAATATTATTTTCTGTCCCAATGGGAACAAAGTACCTCGTCTAAGTCTCAGTTGTGGCAGGGAAGGGAAATCACCCAATGCTTTCCCGAGCTCTGCTTTTATTTTGTGTTTGAAAACTGAATTTTCAGCCCCCCCCGTGCAATTATCTTGCAGAGGTTTGGTGATTTCCAAGCTCTGCTTAATCACTTTGTGCTTTCAGGATTGCACAGCAAGTGTCAGAGATGGTTGTTTATCCTGGAGCTTCAAGATTCACACAAACCTGGAATTCAAATTACTTCCATTGCATCACCTCTAATCAGCACTGTCACTCTCAGAAATTCACCTCCATGCAGATAAGGAGGAGTAAAGACCTGGCTAAAAGTGTTTGCAAGCATTTCCCACTTCTCAAGCAACTAAATGGCATTAAACTCAACAGGACAAATGTGTAAAATTCAGGACAACCCCTGTGCTGAGGGAATTGCAGCCAGTATTTAAACAGGCCAAAATAGTCATCAGACAGATCCTTGAGAAGATAAAAGGAGAACTATCTCCTATCAGCACTTTAATCCATTGCTTCCAGAGTGCTACTGTGCACTCTTGACCTGGGAAAGGAATGAATCCTGAAGGGGAATAGCAATCATTGCAGTGAAATTGGAGTTCATGACTGGAAGGTGCTAATTTTGCTTAATCTCATTCAACCTACTTAGAAAGTAACAAAATATTAAAAATAACACTTTTATTTCATAAGGAAAGATTGGC
Organism: Corapipo altera; assembly: GCF_003945725.1. Lineage (NCBI taxonomy): Eukaryota > Metazoa > Chordata > Aves > Passeriformes > Pipridae > Corapipo > Corapipo altera. Next base: position 551,156 of record NW_020884913.1, read on the forward strand.
AGCTCCAAAGCCAAGAGCCCCTGTGGCTCCATCACCAGCACAAGAGAAAGTGTGAGGATCAGATAAGGGGATTAATCCAATTTGAACTCCTGGGTGAGCTCTGGAAATGGCTGAACTTTCCTTGTGCACCTTGTGGGTGCCTAAAAACGTGGAAATCAATGGGAATCACGAAGAGAATGAGGGTGTGAGAGTTTGCAGACTCTTGTTCCTAGACAAGACACTCAAAGTAAAGATGAATCAGCTTGTGTGAGTGGGGAAAATCATCTCCTGTGCTGCTCTAATCTGTGCTGCTCTTGGCTTATTCCCTATCTCTTGCTCACTGGGATGGTTTGTGCTTTAGGGTAGAGAGTGAGTATTTCCACCACATAGGTCAGTGAAAGACGTGGAACAGAACTGAGCAAAGTCATCAGTAGCTGATGACTCCCCTCATTTGTTCTGCTGATGCTGAACCTTAGAAAAACAAGGTGGTTCCCTGGGCCATTCCTCACTAGAAGCCTGAGGTGTCCCCTGGCAGCCCCAGGGGGGGCTGGGAGGGAGCTGGAGCCTCAGTGGAAGCCTGTCCCTCCCATCCAGGTGCCAGGAGGGCCCCACACTCCTGCCCAGAGCAGCCCTGGCACCCCCAGCCCTGCAGGCCAAGGGCTCTTGGCTGCAGCATCCTCAGATGGGTCAGCGCCTGCAGCTCTCCCCGTTTGCCCTCAGCCTCCATCCAGCTGCTCCTGTCTTGCCACAGATAAGCACTTAATAGGAGGAGGAAATGAACAGCCATGGAGCTGTCCTGGAATGAGGGAGCAGGACAGTTGATGAACAAAGAGCTTTCTCAAGCACAGGCAGCCCAAGGGATCTGCCCGCCGGTATCTCCTCGGCTGGGATCTGATTACAGGGTGGCTGCCTGGCAGGGAGCCCTCCAGCTGCCCACAGAGCAGCTGGCACTGGGAAATGGCTTCAACCAGCCCTTGTTGTGAGGCCACAAACAAGATGTTTGTTACGTGGGACGCAAACCTCAAACCGAGCGGATCGAGCGGCAGCGACGACGCTCCTGCCACAGGCTGAGGCATTCCCGGGGCTCCCGGGGGGGAGCTGGGCATGGAAAGGCAAGGAGAGCACTGCTTTCCAGCTCAGCAGCAGTGCCATGCATGGTGAGGCAGTTTAACAGCACTCTGAAGGGTATTAAAACCACCCTGAACGTCCACCTATAACTGCTAATTCACTGCCTTTTCGGTGTCCTACAACTCAAAACACCGTGCAGACGTTTCATCCCCGCTCCTGAAAATCCCCCCTCCTCAAGGACATTTCATCCTCACCAGCCAGATCTGCTTTGTGCAGCTCTTAGTCAAATAATATCTTTGATTTATAGGCGCACAAAAATCGTATAAAAGAAGCCTACCTGGGGCAGTGCTTGAAAGGCTTTTTTACAACTGCAGCACAAAGCAACGACAACCAGTTTTACTGCAGAGGCAGATCTTAATAAAAACACCAAAACCTAGCTGTCAATACCCCTCAGTAATTTTTATTCCTGGTTTAACATCCATCCTGTGGCAAGACATCTTTATTTTCAAGTCGGTCTTTGTTAAGGAGGAGTTAGATCCAGAGGAAATGAAAAGCAAGCCCTTCCCTGCAAGTGCACCCCAGAGGAGACAAGAGGCCACTTTTGTTCAGTGGCTCTTCCAGCTCCATCCCAGCTCAGGGCAGGTCCCTGTGACACCTCAGCAGTGACCTGCACCCCCTGGGCAGGCTGAGGGGGGACACGAGGTGGGCAGGGTGGGTGGGTGGGTGGGTGTGAGGAGGCTGGAGAGCAGAGCAGGCAGCACACGGGGGGCTCTGACCCATCCAAGCCATTCCTCAGCCCACTGCAAGGCTGATTCATTGCATGCCATGAAGTGACCCACGGACACTCCTTGCTTGCCTTGGCCTGGCTGAGGAAACCACAGGCCTTACCCAACACGCCCACGGGAGAGGCAGAAAACCTCGGTAAATCCTTCTTCCCATGTCAACCCCCAGAGCTTCCCCCATTTGGACCTTTTTCAGGAGCCCCTGTGGCAGGGCAGGCTCCTCCAGAGCCACTGAACCGTGTCCTCTTGGAAAAAAAATGGTAGGAAAAATCTGCCTCAGGTCTGGAAACTTCACGGACAGGAGCACCAGAGATGGGGCCGTTCCTTGGGTGGTTGGCTGAGTATCAGCTGCTTAATTCCAGCTCTGTAGTTCCCTATTCCCTTGCTTCAAAGCCATCCAAAATCCAGGCTGTCAGAAGGGCTGGGGAGCTCAGAATTCAGATGGCAGCCTGGAGCACTCACACCCCAAACCCAGACCCACAACTAAAGGTTCTGAGGAGCTAAAGAATTTGAAGACCCAAACACACAAAGGTGAGAAACCTCTGTTCTGCAGCTGAAAGAGGGGTGACATGAGATTAGCAATGGGGCACTGCAAGGACATCCCAGAGAAGACAGTTATTGAGGACACAGAGTCCCACAATCTTCAAGTAGGAGGAACGTGGAAGACTTAGAGGAAAAGTGTCCCTGGCTTAACTTGACATTCCCAGCTCTGACTGTGCCAGTCATTAGGCAGCACTGAGGGTCACTAATAGATAAAAAGTAAATAAGAAAACACCTGGGACAACTTAACTAATTGTTTTCTCCTCAGAGTCCTCCTTTGATCCAAAGTGCATTAGTCTGGGATGTGTTCAGAACCATTTGTAAGGAGCAGAGACCTCCATCTGCCTTCCCTGGCTCTTGTTGGACCTCTCCCACGAGCTGCTGTGTTTGCTTGTTCCACTCTTTGATCCCAAAGTCCATGGCTGCCCAAAAATGCACTTCCATGTGGAGGAACAGCATTCCCTGTCCAAGTCAGCCCAGTGGGAAAACAAACAGGGAGGGAGCAAAACAAACCCAGAGCATCAAAAAACATCAATCACCAAAGGTGTCAACTGCAGGGGCGTTTGTGGCCACACCATCAAAGGCCAGCAATTGTTTGCCATCCCTCGAAGCTGGAAGGGTTGTTTGTTTTACTCCATAATTTAAGTGAATGTCGTTGTGAGACAGGGCTACTCTGACACAGATTTATCTCTTAAACATCTTGAGAATCCCACAACTTTGCTGCTAAATATTTACAGAAGATAAACCAGGCACAGACTGGGCAACCCCTGCCCCGAGGGAGGTGGGGTTGGTTGACATCCCTGTGTTGGAGCACAGGAAACCTGCAGGTCTGTACAGAAGTTTAAAAAAAAACCAAAAAACAAAAAACCAGAGATGGAACCCTTCAGTGTTGTAACAGGGAGATGCTCACATTCTGGAGGAAAAATTCTCTGGTAATTAAGTTGATTCAAAGATTAAAATCTGCTTTTCAAGCAGTGCTGTCACAGGGAAAGAAGTGAAAGCCAAGAATGCTCCTGGGGGGTGGCTGAGGGGTGGAGGTGGCAGTGGGAATTCACAGACAGCTCCAGGGACAACTGCAAGGCAGCAAGGAACCTTCCAGCTATCCATTAAACATCAGAGCACTGAGCTCCTGGTATTTACCTCCTGAATCTGCTCTGCAACACCTCTTTTTTGGGGGGGGGGAGCTCAGACCTGGGAGTTGTTTCCACTGCAGGTCATGCCAAGGCTCTTAAAGACCTTTTGCCTGGGACATTCTTTGCTTCAGTGCTGCTGGGGGATGAAGGTCCTGCAGGACCATCAGGGTGGAAGGAGCATCATCAACACAAATCAAACCAGTTCCATTATTTAGGCCACGACTCCCCATCATTATCTGGTCACATCACAGCAAACAACGGTTCCCTTCGGAGGGTGGAAACCCAGGATATTCCAACCATCCTGCTCCATCCTGGGCAGTGCCAGGAGGACCTGCATCATTTTTCCTCATGGAGCCAGGAGGGATGAGGAGCTCCCTCCCACCTGCAGAGCTGTGGGCACAGGGATGTCCCTGTCACCCACCAGCGCCCACGACAAACCCACCTCTGGGCTGTGCCCCGGGGAGAGGCGAGGAAGGAAGGGATATTGTTTGTTTCTCTTACATCTCCCTCCTGCACCAGAAATTTTAAATTGGTTTATATGAGTTGCAGGCTAAGCTAAACATTTTAACTTGTCAATCAACCTGTGTTTGTTGACCTAAGATTGGCAGATATGGGAGACAGTTATTAGGGAAAAAAAAGGAGCACAGTGGAAAAATCTTTTCTTGGGCTTTGTTTCAGCTCTATCATCTTGGCATCAGCTCTGGGTCTTTTTTTTTTTTTTTTTTCCTCGGTTAAATAATGCTGTAAAAATAAACACACACAATCAATTCATCTCCTCAAAGAGACACGTGTGTGTTTAATAATGTTTAACTTGTTTACTGCAAGGAACTCACAACTCCTCACTTTATTTCCCTGATTAAACCCTTCTTTGGAGCCAGTGAAAGTTAAGGAGGTTTGACATCTGCATTTTGCTGGGCCTTTAGTACTCCAGAGTGAACCACTCTGTCCTTGGGGGAAGGGAGAAGGCAGCTACTGCTGGGGAGCTCTTTGCTCTTGCTTTGCAGGGGATTTGTGCAAATTTTCCTTTCCATTTTGTCTACAGGAAGGTTTGACATAAATTTCAGGAAAAAGCAGATTAAAGCAAGCAAGTGGAACCTCAGTATTTGCTGAGTTGGAGTCTGTGGGACCTGCTGGTCCTGAGCATCAGTGAAAGTCAGAGAGCAAACCAGACAACCCCACACCAGCATCCTCACTGCCACAGATTCATCACCCAGGGCATGTGCTGATGACCCACCACATTTCTCAGAGCTGCTCTCAAACCTCTGCCAGGGTTGACTCAACAGCAGGAGCCACCACACGTGATGGTTCACTGCAAACCCCACGGCCACATCACACACCCGGAGAAGCTCCCCCCTCCCTGGGGATTCTGCATCCCAACATGACAACTCCTCGTGGTCCAACCTCATATTACACAAGAGAATGGAACTAAAGCTCAGGGGAAGTGGTGGTGACCACAACAGGCTGACTCTGCTGGGGTGTGGCTGTGGAAAGACAGTGGGTTACCACCGTTTTTTGGGATTGCACAGAAACCCTGTGAAACTGCTGCTCCCCAAGATACAACACTGCTGGTCCTCAGTTTGTGAAGCAAAAGGATGGGAGAGACCCCCCCCAAAGCAGTGTAAAACTGTAAAGAAGAGTACAACATTCCCCAAAGCCCTTTCCTCCTTAAAACTGAATTTAAGCTTCTCTTTGCAGTTTATTTAAACCCGGGGCCACCAGCAGAGCTGGTGCAGACCAGTGTGGTTCCCTTGAAGTCAGTTTATATCAGCTGAAGATTCTCTCCCTCGATCCTCAATTTCCAAATACTATTTCTTCCCCTGGCAGGCATTAAACTTGCATCATAGCTGGATGAAAATTGACTTTAAGGTCTCAGACAGGCAATTCCCACAGGCCAGAGGTGTCATAAATGTGGTTGGATGTTTAGCAAAGGGCCACCGCTGGCAGCAGGCTCAGAAATGCCTTTCATGCTCGGACACATGCTGTGCATAAGTAGAAGATGACTCCACAATTCGTGGTGTTCTCCTTCCACTGCATTCCTTCCACGAGATTTGACAGCAGGTCAGATCCTAAAAACCTAAAACTCCCGGTAAGGAGAAGGGGAACAATCCACCTCTGCCACCAAAACTCTGCCAGATACCTCGGGAAAAACATTCCAGCTGAGAAGGGCTGTGTGTTAAAGATCACTGAGGAGAGAAATGATGGCAGTGGGTCGGGGGGTGGAGGGGCAGGCTCAAGGTTTTGGGGTCAAGGAGAATGTCTGAAGGTCACTTGATGGGGTGGAGTGATGAGTCAAAATAAAATGAAGAGAAAGAAAGAGTGATCAGCTCTGTTCCCTGCAGCTTCCACCATCCCTAGGCATTCCTCCCTCCCTGGAAAAGGGAGTGTGCAGCTGTCACCCCCCTCCTCTGCAGAAGGGCAGGTCAGCACTGGCTCCAGCAGAGGAGATGCAGGTTGTGTGTGAGGATTTTAGTCCAAAAGAGCAGGCTGTGTGCTGCAGGAACAAGGGCTCCTCCCTGGGAGGTTTATGTGAGCTAATTAGGGTCATAAACATTTAGGGTCCTACTGAGCTCCAGCCACTGGCTGAGGGGGGAGGCAGAAGCCTTTTCTGTACCAATTCCCTCGTTTTTAAGGTGGGAACAACAGCACTGGGGGCAAACCTGTCCCATTGACCTAAGAGATACCTCAGGGGGTGGGACATCATTTGTGTTTGTTGCATGTTGGACCAAGGAAAAACATGTTCTCAGTTTGTTTCTGTGTCACATGGACACCTCCGGGCAGAGACACCTCCATGGCCTTGGAATTTGGATGGAAACATGAAAGACAACTCCTCCTGCCTCCAGCTGTTGGTCCTGCTGAGGTTTAAGAACTGGAACATGTTCCTGGAGAGGCTGCTGAGGTGCCCCAGCTGACAGGGGAGGACACCCATTCCTTTACAACTTGCAGGCACGTTCTTCCCATTATCCCAACACCACATGGTGTTTGCCAGTTGCTGTTCAGGTGTTTATGTGGGTCTATAAAACCCCACACATTTTGGCTCCTGAAATCTCAGGCGTGTCCTGCAGACAGTGCTGCATTCCCAGAGCTCCAGCCCTGCTCCAAACCCGGGGAATTACCCACGGGATGCTCACACACACTCGGACAGGAGATTAGACCTGGATTTTCCTGCACCAAAAGGGCTCTGAGGCACAGCTGAAACATGGATACCACACAACATCAGCCTCTCTGGTGTCTCTTGAAGCTGCTGCTCTTGTTCCTCCTCAAGTGCAGTTCATGTTTCTGAGCTCAGACTTCAAGGGAAGTCCAGATGAGCAGCCACAGCTGAACACAGGGGTCCTGAAGAGATGTTTGTGCATGTGCCAAAGGCTTGAGGACAAGCACATTGCAGATACTCAGATAAAACAACACTGGCCTTGAAAAAAACCTTTGAGAACCTCATGGGCAGTGGGTGTTCTTTCACGTGGGGCAGAACTCTGCAGCCAGCAGCAAGATCAGAGATTTTAGAGAACAGTGTTCAAGAGCATTTCAGACATAACCTACCCTCTCCTAAATATTCATCCAAGGTGCTGAAATTTTGGTCCAGAGAGACAAGAACTGCCTGATTTCGCATCAGGCAAATGATTTCCACACAGCTCTGAGCTCAGTTAGATGCAGCTAAAAATGTGGCTGAGATATTCAGCCAAAAAGAGCTTCTGATGCACCACTAGGAACTGGTTTTAGTTCTTTCTTAATGCTACAACTTGAGAAGATCAGATGAGATGTTCAGGATGCTGGAGACAGTGGAGGGGAGGAGGAAAAAGGCAAATTCCAGCCCAGCTCCAGCAAGGAAAGGAGCCCAGTGGACAAGCATTGCAGTGGAACGACCTTAAGCTCTGCTGAGCTCCAACCAGCATCCCCCTTTCCTCCCAAACAGCCAAAGGACCAGAGGTGCTGTAATTACCCTCCAAACCCCCATGTCATTTGCTGGACCACAATATTTTTCTTGCTCACTGTGCCCTCTTTCTTAAAAGACAAATTTGCTCTGTTGATGAAGACATGAATTATCCTGGTCGAGGCTTTCCAAAAAAACCTCTCATTTGAAAATGGCCGGGGAAAAACCTGAGAGATGCCAATGCAACCTATTTATTTGGTTTCAGAGAGGTGGTGTCCCCTCCTCTCCACGCCAGTGACATTTAGCTGGGAGATATATATTAGGAGCCTGATGAAAGCCTCCGTGTGTGAGCAGAAGGTCACAGGGGAGATGAGTTTGCAGCCATTAGCCCTGGCCACAATCCCCAATCTGCCTCAGAGCTTAACACACCTTGTTCCAGTGGGTTTGCAGAAGATGGACTGTAGGATTAAATAACCCCTGGGTGGTCCTTGAGGGTCAGATGAAGGGATATTTCCTCCCACTGTATGGCAGGAGGGCTGGTTTGAAAAGGGCTTCAGTTTGCATGGATTCCCCACCCTTTCCCAGTGGTTCCAGGGTGCACCAGAGCTGCTGCCTCTGCCAGGGTTTTGGCCACAGCCTGTGCTGCCAGGGGGCTGCAGAGACAGGTCACAGCCCCACGGGACCCAGTGTCACCCAGAACTGACCCTGAGGGGCCATTGCCAAGCCAAAGCCCAAACCTCTGCCAAGCTGAGCTCAACCAGGACAGCAGCAGCCTCTGGGCTAACAGGAGCCAAGGGGCTGGGAAGAGAGGAGAGCAATGGGGCTGGAAAGTGTCCCAGCCCAGAGGGATGGCAGCCTCTGTGGAACAGCAGGAGAGCAAGGAAGGGATGAGAGCCAGAGGAGCTGCATCTGTGTGTGTGAGACAGGGAGGGAAGGCAGCAGCTCTGTGGCCTCTGCACCTCAGGGGCCACTGCAGCTTCTCCCGTGGGGGCTTTTCACCCATGGGCAGCCAGAGAGGGGGGTTCCCTGGGGGTTCCCTGCCAGGTATGCACCACATCCACTGCCTGGCATCTTCACTTCTGAAAGTCAGGGCTGGCAGCCCCTCCATCCTCTCCACCTTTCCCAGAGGCACTGCAGGGCTGGGTTTGTGTCCTGTTACACCTTGCACTGGTCTTGCCTTTGCCCCCAGCAGACACAGGGTGAAGCCTTGTGCCCAGTGAACCCCTGGGGGAGCAGTTTGTTGACAGGCAGCACCAGCTCCTGTGTGACCTGCTGGGCTGCCCAGACTCAGCTGTGTTTGGGGAAAACCAGCAGGGCACACGTCAGGTGGGAGCACGGCCCGTCCAGATGTTCCCCTTCGGACAAAGATCAAATAAACTCGCCATGGAATCAGGTGGAGAGGCCATAAATCCCCAGGGCTTCTTAGAAACTGCCCTGCCTTGTTTGCTTCCTTCGTTTGTCTTCTTGATCCCTCTTTGGTGATGTTTGATTTGAAGGAGCAGCTCACAAAGTCCCACCTCAGCCCGGGCGCTCGGCTGGCACAGACACGGAACTCCAGGAGCTGGCAGCACGAAGAATTCCCAGGATGAGCAGGTTTTCCCATCCACAGAGCCCTCTGCTCATACCTGCCCATGCCTGACATCAACCAGCCTTGATTTACAGCTCTGAGGTGACCTGGGGAGCCAGCTGGGGGCTCAGGTTCCTCTCCCCCTTCGCCGCCTCTTGCCCGAACATGGCCCCGCTGGAGTTCAGGAGCAGGGCCAGGAGTGCTGGTGCCAGGGCTCAGGATCCTGCCTGGGCTCGTTCTGGAGCTGGAGGGGGTTTGTGAGAGCCCAGTTTGCCAGCAGGGCACAGCCCTACAGCAGGGCATGTTCTCCTGGTGCAGGACAGCACTGCTGAGAGTCAGTTTGCCAAAGGAATCTGTCCGTCGGTGCCAAAATCACTCACCAAGAGATGGACTATTGAGCAACATCAAATTAATGCTAATTGGCTTCTAATAACTGACTCACAGAGCCTTCACAGCACTTTTACCACACAGAACCAAGAGCTGGGGGGGTTTCAAACCCCAGACTGATTTTTTCACTAGAATTTGCATCATGAACAGATGTGTCACATATTGAGGTCATGTTTTCCTTCTAAAATTAGTTATCAGCTCTTTGCTGTCAGCCCACTTTTAATGGGCACACCAGGCTTCCCTCCACCTTCCCTTGATCCCAGCAGTTCCATGGGATATGGACACACAGGATAGACAGGGTAGGATACACAGACAGAGCACAACTGGCTGCCCAGATGTGCAGAGCCCCATTCCTCAGCACACACCCAGTTCACAACAAACAGAAGTTCTCCCTTCTAAAAGGTGAGCAGAAAGGCCTGGGATGTACCCAACTAATTCCAGTGGGAGGGGGAGAGAGAGAACTCCCTGCTCCCAGATAATTGCTGGTGTGTGACACCCTGAGGGGCAGATGGGGTGGAAGCAGCTGAAGCCACTAAAACCTCTCTGAATATGACGAAAGTACAACCCAAAAGTACCAAATCAGAGGCTTTTTTTCCCTGTATTTAATTACAAACTGATTTTCCCCTTGTGTTAATTTTGCAGAAGACAAAATCTGGCAAAAGGATGCAAGGCAGAAATAGGAAAAGCTGTCATTATTCCCACTGCATTCCTGCTGTTTTGTCTTGACACGGGGAGGATCCCAGATCATAAATTAAATGGGACAAGTGGTGTAGACAAGTTGTTTTACTGAGACATGACAACAGGATTTAATCTGACACGGTTTCCTAAAAAGTTACAAGAGGTTCTCAAGATATGGAAATTCCCTGCCTGGTTTGGTGTTTGCTGTCTTAAAACAAATGTAAGAGCAGCCCTTTCAGGAGAGAATTAAGAAGGAATTTCTCTGAAGGAGCCCTCTCCTTAGCACACCACATTCACAAACCAGCTCCTTGAAAGGAAAACCTCCAGAATTGCTCCGAGATTTTACTTTTCCTCTTAGATAAAGACACATCCAGGAAATTGCTCCAGAATGGGACTATCAAATAATAAAAACATTTAGGGAATTTCACAGTGCAGCCCTTTATTCCCGAGCTGCACAAAGCTGTTTCTAAGAAGCTTTCTCTCCCTCAGCTCTCCCAAACCACCTGCCCTTTGCCATGTGCTTTCCAGCCCCTCTGGGCAACCTGTGCCAGGGCCTCACCTCCCTCACAGGGGGGAATTTCTTCCCCAAATCCCATCTAACCCTGCTCTCTTTCAGCTTAAAGCCATTCCCCCTTGTCCTGTCACTGCTTGCCCTTGCAAACTCCCTCTCCAGCCATCCTGTTGCTCCCTTTAGGTCCTGGAAGGGGCCATGAGGTCTCCCCAGACCACAAGGACAGCAAGGACACTTTGATCTGTCCTGCTGGGGGTTCTCAGCTCCTGCTGACACACGAAGGATCCAGTTTATCCCATTTTTTTATCTCCAGCAGCAGAAAGACTCCTCCAAACACATATTTCTGGCCTTAAACCAGACTTGCAGAATCTCCCCCTGACAGATGCCCACCTTCACCTCACTTCAGTTTGGTTCCAAACCTGATGCTTTTCACTTTGGGTTTTTTTAAGGTCCAGCCACCCTTATCCATTCCTCTGAATTTTCTACCCATCTCACAAGACTTGGTAGGAAAAAAAAAACCACGTAACTTTATTTTGGCTGGGGGGCTTCCCTGTCCTCTGGGGGTGGGGGCTGTGCTGTGTGGCCATTGTTCCTGACAGTTCATCTCTGGAATGAAACATTCCACTCGTCACCCAGGACCCCCTCAAACCCAAACTGTCCTCAGCTCTGGCTGCACCATAAATACTCAGGATTTCAGCACCACGGATTTACATTCAGCAGAGTGTGTCCAACACAACAGCCCTGGATCCCTGGATGACAAATCCAAGGCATTGCTGCCTTTGCTGCTGCCCCAGCCTTGGAGGAGCTGCTTCTCCTCACTCTTCATCAACAATATCCCTTCTATCAGAACCAACTGCACCGAAAAAATGTGAGAGAAGATTCAGAGCGACATTTTCTCCCTCTCAAAACAGAGTTTCACCAGATTTCATTTTAATTTCAGCCTCTCTTGCACAGGTGAGGTGGATGAAGGTTATTTTTAGCTCACTAAAAATTAGGAGTCCAGTCTAAACCAGTCCCGTGGTCAGTGGGGAATTTCAGCCTGTGCCAAACAGCTGAAATCAGCCAAGATGAAATATTGTTACAGGGGAGGAATGAGGGAAAGGGAACTCAAAAAGATGGGTGTCTAGCTGGGTTTTCTAGACTTCTTTTTTTTTCTAACAGTGAAAAGTCATTCCTATCCCCAAGGTCAAACTGCCCAACACTGGAATATTTTGATGACTGAAGGAATTAAATCCAGTATAACAAAATAAAAAAAAAAATATAATTAAATTATCAGGGAAGAATCCTGGGCTGCACTGTGGCAGGAGAACATGGCCAGCAACGTCTCAGCCCCGGAGCAACAACCTCCACCCAGCACCACACACTTGTGGGGCATCTCCTCCATCAAATAGGGCGACTTTATCCCACATTTGAGCTCTGAGGGGACACTGAGCTTCGGTCACCTCCTTCCAGCCCAACTGTGTCCTCTCAACCAGCCCCAAACCCGCAGAGAAGCCACGTGAAAGGGGCTTCAGGTTCCAGGAACAGCAGGTAGGGAGAGGGGCAGCCAGGACGGGGGTCCCGGGCAGCACAAATAATCGCTGTTGTTCTTGTGTCGCCTCCAACTCCTTCCAAATGTGGGTCGTTAAGGGGAGAGGGAAAAGCTGCCTCACAAATCACTCCCAACGAGGCCCTGGAGTGAAAATGGAGTCTGCTTACAATTGCTAATGAGGTGTCAAGCAATTTGTTTCTTCTTCTACTGCCGTGTTTTATTTCGGGAGGAGATAAGTTCTGACCATGGACTGTTGTGCCTGGTTGAATTTGGGGTGGTTGGGAGCCCTGAACACCAGGCCAGACCCCTGCCAACTCTTGCTTTTTAAGGGGATGGGTTATTCTGCTGAAAATGGAAAGTGGGAGGTTGAGAACACCCTTCCCTGGTCTCCCTGGCACTCCAAGAGCCCAGGCAGTGGAGCTGTATGCCCATTTTCCAGGGGAGACTTCACCCCTGGGCTCCCTACAAGCTCAGGACATGGCACTGGGAGACACCTCTGAATTCTTGAGGCTCCACACGTGGAGAGTAGAAAACATTTGTGGTCTCAGCAGGTTCTCTTTATTGAGAACCTGAAAGAAAGAAAAATTGCCTTGCTCTTTAGGAGCCCTGCTCGATCCACAAAGTCCTGCTCCCATCCTCTGCCTTTTGCTAAACTCACATCAGCCAAACCCACATGCAAAACCTTTTGGCTCATCCTCCTGGGGCTGCATCTGCCCCAGCAGGTCCTTCCCCCTGGCTGGAGTGATTCACTTCTCTGCTGGGAGGATCCTGGAGCAGGAGGGTTCTCCCATTCCAGAGCCTTGGCAGCAGGAGAGGTTCCTGATGAGTTCCAGACCCAGGAGCCAGAGCACCTGCCCGGGGAGGGGAGAGCAGCAGCTCCTGCCCTGCTGCCAGATAAGAGAGGACTCAATTCACCCAAGGGCAGCAGTTGCTTTTGTCTTGGAAAATCTGCCTTAGCAGCCTCTTCCCCACGTGTTTAATGATGAGCTAATCCTGGAAAAGCCAGATCGATGCAGCTTGAGGACAGATGAGCTCAGGCTGAGCTCTAGAAACATGACTCAGATGAGGGTGAGAGTGTCTGACATCGTGTGTGAGAGGGAGGATCACAGGGAGAGCTCTCTGGCTCCTGGCTGTCCAGCTCAGCTCTCCATCAGCACAGGAGCAGAGAGGATTTCCAGCCCCTGCACGAGGAAAATGCCCATGGGAGAGATCTATTGGAGGAAAAGGTGTAAGACTTCCCTTCTTCTCCCTGCCACTGATGGAAAGGAAGAGCTGAGAGCTCAGACCACAGCCTGAACTCTCCAGGAGCTCAGGAATTTTGGCCCTTGGGAAGAGGGAGAAGATGCTGCCTTGGGAACATCTCCTTGTCCTGTTGCACTCAGAGGGACAAAATGCAGATGGTGGTTGTTGCACACAAGGGGTTTTATGTGAGAGGCACGGGGGGGTCCCTTCACTGAATGCAAGATTATTATTAAAAGAAAAAAAAAAAGAGGAAAAAAAGCTTGTAATGTGCTCTGAGAGCCTCATCCTGCAAATGCCACACTGCTCCCAGAGCCTCATCCTGCAAACACCACACGTCCCCTGAGCTCTGTCTGGTCCCCCAAGGGACAGGGGGATGAAGGAGCCCTTGCACTGAAGCACCTCCAGAAGCTTCAGGGCTGTTTGTCAGCCCTGGGATGAGCAGCTGGGGCTTTGCTTTTCCCCGGGGTGCACCGGGGAGGAAAAATTCAGGACAGAAACACGGAGAGTCCCCTTTGCACTCTGTCCAATCCCACTGCCTGCACACCCGAATTTAACTGCATTGTGCTGTAATGAGCCATGCCCAAACTACTGTTTGCTGGCCCTGTGTTTATTTTATTTCCTCATTGTAATGAAACTCAGATGGCAGCTGTTTACACTCCCCCAGCACTGCGAGGGCTGCTCAGCTCAGTCTAATTAGCTGCGAGTCACTTTTGGAATTAGGGCAGAGGAAAGAACAAATTTTTAGTAACTACTTTAAATTGAAGCCCTCATTTATTTTCATTAGGGCCAGACAAAAGCAATATAAGGTTTCCTAGCAGGGATTTGCTGCACAGGGCTGGGTCTCACTCCCAGAGCATCCGAGGGCCGACTCCGCTCCGAGGATGGGGTGGAGGGGATGGAGCTGAGTTGGTCTCAAAGCTCACAGCCCTTGACCCCACGAGTGAAAGAGGATTAAATCTGTGCTGGAACCAGCTGGCCAAGTGCTCTGTCCACTGTGATGGTGCTCAGGTGACCCCCAGTCCTGCTGGCAGCGTTTGCAAACGCCCGGGAGACATGAGGGTTGGGTCTGGTTTTAATTCACTGCTGGATGGATCCAACCCCTGATGAAATCCATGGAAAGTCTCCCATTGACTTCAAGCCCTGGATAAACCACAGTTCCTGAGCTCCATAGGCTCTGGATCACAGAATCACTGAATTTGGAAAAGCCCTCTAAGACGAGTCCAATCGTTCCCCCAGCACTACCAAGGCCACCACTGACCCCTGTCCAAGTGCCACATCCACATGTTTTTTACATCCCTCCAGGAATGGGGATTCCACCACTGCCCTGGACAATGCTTTTGAAGAGCTTTTTCCTATCACATTTGTTTGTAAGGAGCAATAACCTTGGGGTTGGCCCCAGAGCCCCCAGGTTGGGTCCTTGATCCTCATGCAGGGACTGTCCTGTCACGGTGGCATCAAACCCAAAGCACCTTTGGTACTAAGGCAGTGTGGGGCATTTGGGTAATAATGAAATTAAATGCACTGGTAGCTTTTAAAGGCTTTTTTTTTTTTTTAAAACTCATCTCTACAATTTAGCAGCTGCTCACGTTGTTGCTTTACTGTGCTGCCCACGTTTGGCTTCAGATAATGATCAAAATGCCACATTTTCCCCTTCAAAATGAACAATACAATATTGCCAGAGCAAAAAACACATGGATGTGGTGCCTGATGATCAAAAGAAATCCTGCTGCACTTGGAGCTTGACAAGGAATTGCTACAAACACGGCAATGATGGAAACGCCTTCCCTGCACTTGGAAAAGCATCCCGTGATCCCAGAGAGTGGGTGGAATTGTAAAGGCAGTTTGCAGGGAAAGATCCCTTTTCCCTTCTCCACAGTTCTTTCTGCTGCAAAATCCTAACACATGGGTGGTTTTTGACTAATTTTTCAGCTACTGAATACCACTATGGTCACAAAAATGTGGAATATGGAATAACAGCAATGGATTTTCTATGTGAGAAACGCTGTAATTCAAGCATTACAACCCTGTATCAGATATAACAAAGAAATTTTGATTAAAGGGACACTTCAGAGTACATTAAAGGTGCATTCTAAGGTGCCTCAGATCCAGCCTGGACATAATAACACACACACTAAGCACACACGTGCACAAATGATTCCTCTTTATCTAAACCAGCTCCTGATTGAAGAGCAAATAACTCCCTCTGACCTTACCAGATCAAGTTCTCCTCTCTGTGGGATATCACCATTAAATTATATATTTGAGTTACATCCCACTGCAGCAGGTGCCTAAAATCCAAGCCACCCTAATACCTGAAAAAGGTGTCCCCAAAAGAGCTCTGCTGGGGAACATTCAAGAGGAGGTGCCTAATTCCTTCCTAAATATCCCTTTTCAGACCCTGAAATTGTCTTTCCAAATAGGCTTTTTTTTTTTTAAAAATATATTAGGTAACACATTTGTTAAAACTATTTTGAGCTAAAGCACCCTCAGATTAAGCTGCAATATATATTATTTACAATAGATCTATTTTCCAAGAGGGTTCCTGTGTGTTGGATGCAGAGTTGCCAACTGTCAGTACATTTACGAACAGCTTGTAAATTTAAATGCTTTCCAGAGAGCTATTGGTATGTGTGTAAAATACTCATTTTGTTCCTAAAACATGGCAAGACATTTTTTTTTTCTATGCTTGAAAAATAAGGAAAAAAAACCTCCTTATAAATAATCTCATTGAAGTGATGACATATCAGATTCTAAGAAGAAGAAGAAACTCTGAGAGCCAGAATATCAGTGTTTTCTTGCTTTCAGGGGCTCAGGAGATACCAAGACCTTGGTGCAGTTTGGAGGCAAGAGTTGCCACAAATTCCAAGGGTTGCCTCGTTCCTCCCATGAGGATTAAGAGAAACAAGGGCATAGGAATAAAGAAAATAGGAATAAAGAAAATAGGAATAAAGAAAATAGGAATAAATATGAATAAAGAAAATATGAATAAAGAAAATATGAATAAAGAAAATATGAATAAAGAAAATATGAATAAATATGAAGGAAGACAATATGAATACAGAAAATATGAATACAGAAAATATGAATACAGAAAATATGAATACAGAAAATATGAATACAGAACATGTGATGACAGTTCTAAGGAAGGCAGGAGTTTTCACTGAGTCTCCTTACTGAAGATGACACTTGGATTTGGAAAGACTTCAGTCAAGACTGGTGGCTTGATGCAAAAATAGTTGAAAGGGAGAGGTAAAGGTCAGGAAAAAAAGGTCTGTCATGTCCAACTGCGGAATTGGGAATATTAATTTTATTTCAGGAAAAATGAGTGCTAGGCTTGGATACTCTAGTACAACACTGATAGAACAGTAACTGCCCCCAAATCTGCTTTCCTAAGCCTGACTAGAATAAATCCAAAGGGAAACAACCCTTCCTAATGCAGGAACCACCGCAGATGGTTTTCTACAAATTGATGTCATCTGATGGCAGATTTTGGACCCAACGCCAGCAGAAGCATCTCCTTTGTCCCCTGGAGCACCTAAAAAATCACCCTCAAGGAGCAGATTGAAGGCATTTGCAGGTCGTTAAGGTGCCAAAAATCCCAGAGAATTCCGTAGGAACATCCCGTTTTGCTCAACTTTGCAGTTCCTCAATCACCTGACTGGGGAGAAAAGACTTTTGCACAAACTGGAGGGTAAAGAACGGGGATTTTGCAGCTTCGACTTCCAGGATGCAAAGCCTGATCCCTGTTTTATTCCCGGGAGAGCTGAGAACGGGGCTGTTAACTCTGAAATCGCTGCAAACACCTTTCAGTATTTGAAGTTTGATTAGTCATTTGAGTGGAAACTGAGGCTGGAGCTCAGCATTCTCAGGTAGAACAAGCTGAAAACCCTTTGCAGAGCTCAGTTTAAAGCACGTTTGTGATTCAGTTTTCTATTCTGTGCATCGAGGCAAACTCAGCCACCACACTGACCTGGATTTAGATGGGGAAAAGCAGAGATCCAGGATGACCCAAGAGGTTAAGCAGATGTAAAACTTTTTTTAATAAAAAGAAAATGAGAGTAAAAAAGTAAAGAAAACCATTTGGGCTTCCCTTTGAGGTCCTTTGAGTGTGAGAATCTCTGCAGTGCCCCAAGAGGGGCCAGGGGCAGAGCAGGGGTTCCCTCCCAAGCCGGGGGGTCTCCAGCCCCCAGCCCACACTGGTTTTACAGCTTTTGAACAGTGTTTTCAGTGCCCAAACTCTCCATCCTGCCCAGCACCAATGACCACGACTGGTATAAAGAGATAAGGTTACAGAACATCACACTTTGCCAAACTCCACTTGCCTGGAGCTTGCAGTTTTGGCTGAGCCAGGAGCCAGAAAGATGTTAAACTGCAGCAGCAGGAGCTATTCAGGGTTGGTTCTGGTGCTCCTGCCAGGAAAAACTGGGAGAGAAAGGTCTAATTTATCCCAGGTTGGGGTTGCAAACCTGTGCTCTGGGTACCAAGGCACTGCCTGTCAGGCTGCAGGAAGAGTCTGCAGGAATCCCTGGCTTTGGAAGTGGGCAGAATTCCAGGATCCTTTCTGAGGCAGCAAGAGGAAGGTGCCCTGCCAGGGCCTGCACATGCAAAAAAGGATGGATTTGTTGCTCTGCTGCTTCACCCCCCTCCCCTCACAAACCACTAACTAAAGAACAGCCCATTTTTGAGGCAAAGCTTCCTTACAATAATATTATTTTAATACAAAACTCTGGTTCAGCAGCCTCCTGCTGATACAAAAGGGAAAACGAGGAGAACACAACTCAAGGATCCTGGGAAGTTCCTTTAGACTGAATTATTGAAATTTGGAGTTTTATCTTTTTATCTATTTGTTTTTAATAGATTTTATTTCTCTCCCCACAGTTGTCTCCTTTACTTAGAATCGTGGAATGGTTTGGGTTGGAAGGGGCTCTGAAGATCCATCTGCCATGGGCAGGGACTCTTCCCACAGGAGGACTGTTCCAAGTTGCTTTTGACAGTGGCTTTTCCTCTTATCACACTTCCTTTCAGCTGCCTGTGACTATAAAGCTTTTATGAACCACTTCAGCCCTGACATTTTGATGGCAGAGTCAACACACTCCTCCCCTTCTGAATCCCGGGAGCTCTTGCAAAACACGTGGATATCACCGGGAAAAAAAGCTCCTCAGTTTTAATTGGATTGAGATGGAGCACATTAACACCTGTTTGATTTGAGCATCATAAATCCCCCAGAGCGTGACAGATCCCTTCAGCTCCCAGATCAGCACAAATAATCCCTCATGAAAGAGATTTCATCTGCTGGAGCAAAGGCAGGGAGCACATTCCCACCACCCAGGAATTCCGCCATCATTCCATTCCTCCATCAGCAGCAGCAACACCCTGAGCCTGAACTGACCTGGAGAGGGTGGACAGACCCTAAACCTCTTAATCATTGCTCCAGCCCCTTTCCTGGGCAAATCCAGCACAGGGATTCTTCCCTGACTCCATCCAGAGGAAGGTGTGCTGATCCAAGACAGGCTGAACACCTCAGGCTCAAGCAAAGCCAGTGGGATGCAGGTTGTCTCCTTTTAATCTCCTTGAGATCATAAGACAGAAAATAATGGCAAGTCACACACCCCATCAGATTCCAGGAAAGGGAAAAAAATCTTCAGACTCAGCCACAAAGAAATAAAATAAAATAATAAAAAAAATTGTGGGCTTTTCCCTCTGCGTTTTTCACTGAAATGTCAATTTGAAAAGAACCTCCAGCAGCAGAGACCTTGCAAACTCCTTCATCATAAAGATAATCCAAGAAAACTTGTGGTCAGTGGTGACTCTGGATGGAATTAGAGAGTTGTTGGGGCAAAAATGGGGAGAGAAGGCAAGAAGTGAACTGGCACAACCACGAATGAGTTTTTGAGCCTCAGAAGAAACAAGTTCTCTCTGAGTCTGGGAGGGGAGAACATTCCACCAGGCAAGTTAAAGCTCCCCCCATGCTGCCCATTGCTCAGCCAGGACCTGCTGGGGGCAATCCCAGTGCCAACCTCCCTGGAGCCCACTGAGATCATTCCTTTGGGATCATTCCCTTGGGATCAATGTGGGTGTTAGTTAGCACCAGTTGTGCCAAACTGCACATCCCCTGGGGATGGGGCTGGAGCCCCCCAACCCAATTCACTGAGATATTCCCATTTTAATGCTTTTCTAGCCTGGATACCTCGAGGTGCTTAGTTAAAGGAGCCCTCCCAGGAGCTGTGTGGGAATATCTGCATTCCTATAGGAAAACCCAGGCATTATGCACAGCAAATGCATATCATGGGCTAATTATAATTTCTCTGTAGGTGCCAATCAGAGGAACAACTTAAAGCCATTGAGAGGGGGAGGAAAAAATGCATCTGTGGTTTGCAAGGTAGGTGTACTTGACACGTCCTTTTATTAATTCTAATTATAGAGGTTCCACAAATGGATGTCAAACATTTTCAGGGTGTTTTGCTAAAAAATGTCTGTGATGGAAAAAGGAAGAACTCCACCCCAGCAGATCATTTCTTCTTGTTTGTTTTACTATTTTCACTGTTTTCTTACTTTTAGGGTGACCAAGAAAGACAGAAAGTAAAAAAAAAGAAAAAAAAAAATCCCTTCTGGCCTGTGTTCAATGGCTGCACATCCCTCAGCTGAGAGGGAGAGAAACATTCCCAGAATCTGGGAATTCAAACAGATGAACTGGCCAGCACCAGTCTGGGGGAAAGAGTTAACTGGGAGCAGCAGGAATAATTCCAGAGGCTGGGGAGGTGAATCCTTCCCTCTCTGCAGCACAGCTCCCATCTCCTGTCTCTCACTCTGGATCCAAGGACCAACATCCTGCTCATACTGTGCCCCACGAGGTTTTCCTGACCAAAAATTGGGGATCATGATCCTCCCGGGTCCCAGTGCAGCCCCCTGCTCTTTATTGTATGGCTTTAGATTGGATTGTGTGGGTTTAGATTGGATTTTAGGGAGAAATCCTTCCCTGGGAGGGTGGGGAGGCCCTGGCACGGGTTGCCCAGAGAAGCTGTGGCTGCCCTGGATCCCTGGAAGTGTCCAAGGCCAGGTTGGATGGGGCTTGGAGCAACCTGGGCAAGTGGAAGGTGTCCCTGCCCATGGCAGGGGTGGCACTGGATGGGATTTAAGGTCCCTTCAACCCAACCCAGACCACAAGAACAATTTGACAAACCCTTTGCCCCCTCTCTTGCCTCCCCATCACCTACTCCCTGCACCAACACAAACTTCCTGACAGAGGGAATTCCACAGCCTCACCCAAATGGGGATACAGGAGATCCCAAACCCCTCCTTCTCCTTCAAAAAGCACCCAGAGATGGAATCACCAGCTCCATCCACGGCCCTGAGCTCAAGTGAACGGATCAAACTTCACTGGAAAATTTGAGCCAAGGCCCAAATGCTCAAAGGGACCAAATTGCCTCATTTCTATCGAAACAACTTGGGGTTAGACACCGAAATACTTCTGAAAAGCCAGGCCCATGTGTTGGTCTTAAATTAACTAATACGAGTCCAGACACAAATAGCATTAAAAATATCTTAATGGGCTATTCTGTAGTCCTACACTTAAGGGTTATTGCTCTTGACTGGCTAATAAATTATATTTTTATTTGCCAATAAAAGAATAAGAATAATTTTGGTTATTCTCCTTTCAGAAGAAATTATTTCTTCCCTCATAATAGTCGATAAATGGTAAAATAAGCTGCAGAACACCAAGTGATTCATGTATCAACAAAGAAATAGTGGAAAAATACCCTAGGCAAGCAAAAAAAAAAAAAAGGCAAGAACAAGTTATAATCTGCATCTTGAAATTCATTCTATTACAATTCTCTAGCAGTGAGTGACCTGTGAGAGACTCAAAAATTGAGCATTTGCTGAGCTGTGTAGGTGGGATTTGCTGTGTGGAGCCAGGAGAGAAGCAGCTGGAGGAGTAGAAGAGTTTTGGCTTTGTCTGAGGTAGTTGAGAAGTGTTTTGGCAAACTAAATAAAACTTTGGAATAATAAATGACTCCTTTTGGTTGGGTCACCTCGACCAATCTGTCACCCACCTGCTTTTGCAGCAGCAGCATAAAGAGAAAATGCAATAAAACTGTAAGGAATCAGTCACTGGTGCCTGGGCCATTTTATATGATTTTTGGAGCAGTACCAGAGTCCCAGTTCCTGGAGCCAGGGAAACCTCCTCCTTAAATCCACGTTTCTCCCTGCTGTGAATTAAAGGCAAGAACCCCAAGGCCCCCAGGACCAACCCTCCCCTTTGCAACGAGCAGTGGCAGAATGATCATCACCAGCCAAGGCTGTTTTCCATATCCAGGGAACTTGTCCAGCCCAGGCACAAGTGCAAACATTGACCTTTGGAACAAAGGGAATGACCAAACAACAGGACATAAACATCACTTCTGACCACAGAGGGAAAGAGCAGGTGACCAATGGCCCTGATATTCTTTTGCCACAACATCACATTGCAACTCAAGACACATCTCAAATTCCCAGCTAAAAAACACAGTTGACAACAGGTAACAGCATCTGTAGTGGAGCAGTGACTGTCTCCTCAATATCCACAAAACATTTTACCAAGAAATCAGGTTCAGAAATCATTTACTGCATCATCCCTCTTTGCCTCACTAGATGCTGAGATAACTGAGAAAAGTTCAGCTTTTCTTGCACAAAGACACTTTCCCCAACACACCTCCTACAATGTTTTCTGTTCAATCCAGGCAGGCACCTCCACCTGGGAAGATTTAGCAGCTCCCAAATTAAAGCCACCCCAAAAGCAAGGTGAGCACACCCCAAACAGGCCCTTCTAAACCACCCAGTGGTTGCTTTCACTCAGATTAATGTGAATTTGAGAAGGGCTCCAAGCAGTTGTGGAGCAATGGCCAGAATCACATCCCCAAAACAACTCTCATATCCATGGCTGTGTCCAGGCTGACACACAGCAAATCCCAAATCCCTTCCCTGGGTTGGAACCTCCCCAAAGGACAGAGAGCAGCCACTGGTGTTTGTCAGAGCTGTGCTGGGGGGACAGGACAGCACACAGAGCCACTCACCTCCCATCCATGGAACAGCCAGGGAGCTCCAGGGGGAATCCACCTTCTCACCTCCCACACTCAAACCTGGGCTAATGCTGCTGGCAGCCTTTTATCACTTCCTTTCCCACCAAATCACCTGTTTATTCCAAACACCTGGCAGGAGGACCAGCCCAGAGCTCTCCAGCAGTGCCCAGTCCTGCTGGTGATCCCAGCATCTCATCCCTGACCAGCTGGTTGGGTTACTGACCCCAGAGTGCCCCTGGAATTAGGAAACCTGTGTTGGTTTTTTTTTTCTTCTCCTACAAACAATGACAATTTCTTGTGTCTTTGCTCACAATCAGAAAGTAGCAGGTTATACCTAGGAAAGATAAATAAAAAACAAATGAAGTAGGTTTGGCTGATTCCTGCTGGCATCACTGTGGAATGAGCAATCCCAGACTGAGAAATTGGATTTAGCAGCTCCATCCTGGCCAGGAGTGTTGGGGGTATCAGGATTTCAGCACTTTCCAATGGTGATAACTGACTAATCTGCTAAAAACCAGCTAATTATGTTCATCCTAATGAGGTTTGGTGTTGGGAAACTGTGCTTCCCTCTGAGTACAGGGGTCAATCAGGACACAAGGCACAACTCAAGTCCCCCTGACTCCACAGCCTTTGCAGACATGGATCACTCAGAGATTGTTTTGGGGTTGAAGTTTCCCTCACAAACCTATTTTATTTTCCTTCAGGAATTTTAAAGAGGGAGGAGGGAATATCTTTTCCCCCCTCTTATGGTGTTTTTTTCCTGATGAGTTTTGGGTCATGCATAGATTTAGGACCACAGGATCAAACTTTTCTCTGTTGCATTACATAAATGTGTCCCTGATAATTACAACCATAACCCTGATTGCTTGGGCTTTGGTGATCATGTTATGCACTGGAAAATTCTGTGCTCACAAAGGTGTGCTAAAATCCACATTTAAGCAACCACAGAACAAGTTACCTTGGGGAAAAAAAAAAAATTCAGGAAGTCGGTTCTCTGTTATTCCATTACTGCTTCCCTGGCAGAGTCATTTGTACCAAGAGGATTTCATGGCAGCTCAGGATTCTGCTGAGCAAGAAAGGCAGGATCTTCCACGGGGAGGCCAGTTCATTGGAAAGCTGCAGGAGTTGGCAGCCCAAGGAGCTTTTTCCCTGCCCGCCTGTCAGTTCTGCTGGCAGCACACGGGCGCTCCGAGCTTGTGCTCTGTGGATTTGGGAGCCCCTGGATGGCTTTGTGCTGTGTGCCAAGGGGGGAACAGCAGCCTGAGGAAACAAAGCCAGTGCTATCAGGCAACCTGGGAGGGATTCGGTCTCCGTGCAAATGTTGCCAAGGAGCAATTGTGTGAAGGTCACGATTTCCATCACAGTGATTGCCCACGGCAGGAGGCACCAGCGAGGTTCAACCTCCTGCTCCGTGGGCACCATCCCTGCAGGAACGGGCTGGATTAGTGTTCCATTGTCACTCTGCTCTTGGGGGATCCTGGTTTACATTTCAGTCCTGGCTGGCAAACAATTCCTGATTCTTCCCTGGGAGAACAGAAGAGACCATTTCAAACCAGGCGAGGAACAAAGCACTTGCATTTCAGGAACAAAGCACTTGCATTTCAGGGCCCGGGGGAGACAATTCCCGTGGATCCTCTCCATCCTTGGCAGCTCAGGGGATGCTCTTTGCTGTATTTCTTTTGTCCAACCCTTTCAAGTCCTCCTGATGCCAAGTGTGGGAGTTCACCTTGAGGCTGAACTTTCTTGTCCACGCTGAGCAACCTGTACCTCTCCTTTCCCACTCCACCACCACGTTCCTCAGCCCCTGGGAGAGCAGATTCCAGTGGTGAAGTGCAGGATGTCACCTCGTGATTTCTGATCTTTTTGGGGAAAAAAAAGTGGGTTTTCAGCAGGTGGGTTTTAAGAATTTCCCCTGCAGAACTGGTGCTACCACTCAAACCAGCAGCTCGCAGCAGCCACGTTCTCCGTGGTGTTGCCTGTGCTTCCATAAACAACCTTTCCATGCAGGAGTGGAAGAGATTTCCTCAGTTCGGAAAATTTTGGCTCTCTGAGGGGTTTTATTTTGCAGAAACAGGCCTCTGGAAAGGGATTAGGCAACTCCAGAGAAAAACTGCATCAGGTCTCAAGGTTTATGCTGGGGACCTTCTCCATCACCTTCCTCCCCAGTCACCTTTTCCTGCCCCTCTTCAAGGACCATTCCCACAGGTGTTGTGTTTAAACCCCTCAATTTTGCCAACCTGTAAACACAGGGGAGCTACCGAGGCTTTCTGTGGGGGTCAGAGGCAGATTGGGAGTGACAGGGAAGCAGAGAGGGCGAGGGCTGGGAGGGAGATCCCTCTGCAATTGCCTGGGCTGACGGTTAAATTGCAGCAGCCACGGGCTCATTCCAGGAGCTGCCTGTGGTTGGATGCACTTTGGATCATTTGGAGAAGCAGCAGGAAAAAAAAAAAAGAAAAAGGGGCCAAAAGAAAAAAAAAAGAAGAATCAAATTGTTCTCGGAAATCATGTTTAATGTAGAAATCTGGTTGATATTAAATTGTAATCTGCAGTTTTCAAGTCGATTATTCCTCCAGGAAAATGTTTCCTGTCGGAGTATTAAGGGTTCCCTTATTACATCACTTCCCATGTCAGCCCCAAGCAGCCTTCAACATGCATTAGTGTATTGATAATGGGAATTGCAAACGGATTGTTTGGGGAAAAAAAAACCCAACCTGGGCAATATTCCAATCATGTGGATCAATTTAGCCTCAGAATGGTGAGGCCAAGCTGGTATTTTTGACACTGGATGCAAACAGTGATTTCATGAGAGGTGTTCCTGCTGCAACTCAATTCAGGAGGAGTGTTTGGCCATCACTCACAGCACCAGGGCCATTTCTGTGCTGCTGAACTGGCTCTGCAGGCAAAACTCCCCCTAATCCCACCCAAAGTGCAAATTGATAACTGTGCGTGGAGTGGAATGAACATCATGCACCCAAGTGCAATAATTTATTATTATAATAATTAAAATAATAATAACCACCCACAAAATATCTGCACACTTTTACATAGAGCAAAAAATATATATCACTGAAAAACCCCCAACCACTAATAACCAACTCTGCCAGCAAACAGTGCACACACAACCCAAAGCCTCACAAATTATGAGGGAGGAATTTCTGCAGGGAAACATCACTTCTGCTTCCTCTGAAACATGGGTGGAAAGAGCTTTCCAGAGCTGTTGACAAGAACAGAAGATGAGCAAACTTTTTACTCTATCAGGCTTGAAGATCTTCTGTGGTTTAACATTTTATTTATCATCAGGTGATCCATGAGTCTTTGCTTGAAATGTTCATAGAACCCTCATCTTTCACAGGTCAAATATTCACAGGTCATGGCTCTTTCATGACTGACTGGTTCAGAGTCTTTTCAGTCTAACATTGCTTGAAAGTGTTGTTGAGAAACATCAGACTGGAAAAGAGAGGAATTAGTGAGAATTTCGAATTGGCATTCCTTTAAAAGTCAAAAATAAGTTTTCATTTGGAAAAAAAAAATCAAACTCTAGTATAAGAAAGTGTAACATGAAAATGCTCCTAAAGCAATGTAAATAAATGTTTTATTTAACTGCAGCATTCCCTGACTTGGAAAAGCTCTCCTGTTATC
Source organism: Corapipo altera (assembly GCF_003945725.1). Classification (NCBI taxonomy): domain Eukaryota; kingdom Metazoa; phylum Chordata; class Aves; order Passeriformes; family Pipridae; genus Corapipo; species Corapipo altera. The sequence continues at coordinate 577,137 of NW_020884913.1, forward strand.
TGATGATGATGAATTCTTGGGTGGTGCAGACACTGCTTTTCTTGGAATGATGAGGATCTGCTCCCAAGCATCTCCCCACAGCACAAGAAGCCTCGTTTGCTCAGACAAGGAGGTTCCAAATGCTCTTCTGTGCAGCCTAAACCACTGCAGGCAGATGACTCTTTTAATCTTTAAATTTGTTCTCCCCAGACAAGGTTAATGTCAGCCCTTCTGATCACATGAGATGATTATTCTTTTTGAGAGGTAATTTGGTGCTTTACGAAACCCTCTGGACCTTCAAATGTCTTTTAATGGGACTATTGTCTCTTTGAATGGACCTTTGTATCACTTGATGAAAAATCATTTTGTTTCAAAATTTATACATAATTCCATTTGATCCTGAATTCTGATTTTTTCCTAGACATTAACCTGCTGCTGGGGAGTAACTCCACTAATTTTTGCAGAGCACCAACCAGAGTGAGTTGCCTTTAACAAGATTTCAATGGCACAAACACAGCCCTTGCCTTGCCTAAGAATATAATAATGGCTGTCAGATGTGCTGAGACGTGTTTATTGTTGTTAAATCAAAATAATATTAATGAACTGGTATTAATTTAACATAGAATGATAATTTAGTGAAATAAGTGGTCAAATCAACTAGAACACCTATAGTTCCAGCAAAATGCGACATCCATTGGAAATCTGTAGTCAAATTCTTTCTTAGCCAAGAACAGAGAGTATTTCTACCATATTCAGAAGTGTCTAAACCATGTGTTATATATTAGAAAATTGATCAATTTTCCTGCAGTTCAAGATTCGTGGCACTTCACATTATATTTGAATCTATCACCCTGACACAGAACTCAACTGCCATGAAAACTGATCGGTGGTGTCATGCTGGGAATATGCTGCACTTTCCATACATTATCCTCTTTTATTTGCCTGGAATTAGGACCAAAAATTTGCACAGAATCTTTCCCCTCTGCTAATATTGGGGAGGGGGGAATTTCCTGGTTTCTCTAGAGGAAATAAGGAAAGAGAGAAAGAAACATTCTCTTTTGTTTAAGTTTTGTCCTCTAATGTAGTTATTTTGAAAATGTTTAGTTTGCTGCTTGGCTGATGAAAACAATGCTGTTGTGTTGCAAACAAGCTGAGAACAAAACATCTTTCCCTCTCACTTCTACCAGGCAAATTCAGCAAGTTAGCTCAGAGCAACAGGTCACTTTTTCTGCTGAAATAACTCCCTTGGAGCTGCTCCTCTACCCCTCAAAGCGAGGGCAAACGCAGCTGCTGCACAGAGAAAATGGGACTCTGTGTCCTGATGCTGGATATCAGTGCAAGAGGATTTATCCTGTGGGATTCAAGAGCAAAGATCCCTCACAGTGGGGTCAGACTCAGTCTCTCCATCTCGACCACTCCAGATTCAGCTGAGCCTGGAGTTAATTCGGGACCGGCGACCGAACGGGCGCGGATTGAGGGGCTTCCATTGAATCCTGCGGAGATTTGGCTCCTGTCCCATGCACAGCGATTTCTCCTGGGCTAACAGGGCAAGCTCCATCCTCCCACCACCCTCCTGGTGCCCGTGGGACAGCTCAGCCCCCAGAGCTGCAGCCTGCACAGGGCCTGGCCAGTCCTGCTCTCCAACAAGCAACAACCAACTCCAGCGGCGACGCCGGCGCGGAGCGAGCGGCTCCTTCTCCAAGGGCTTTCCAGCCCCCTCTCGGCTCCGGCTCCATCCAGGAGCCAGCCGTGCAGACTTCCCAATATTTTCATAATTGACTGGCCCAGAATTTTCATAATTTGTAAACACAGTAAAATAGCTGCGAGACAGAGGCTGTGCAGTGAGCGGGAGCGTGTGTGTGTGCCGGGGAGCGGGGCCGGGCTGAGGGGCACGAGGGGGACGTTTCCTCAGGCAATTTACATCGACTCAGGAAATCTGGGAGGGTGCCCGTGCAGTGGAGTGAGCGGGCTCACGGCTCAAAGCGATTTTTCTTGAAGTGTCACTGCTCCACACAACCACCATGTGTTCTTTCTTGGCTCCGCTTCCCGAGCCGATGCTCCGACGCTCGGCCGGGCTGTTCCAGCCTGCCCCCTTTCCATCCGTTTGCTTCAGCAGGGAAGAGACAAAACTGGGGTGTGAGTGCTCCCTGAGTCCTCCTCCTCCTCCTCTCACTTCCATGAGAAGGGGCCCTCCTGATTTTTGGGATTTGAACAAAACTGCAAGGAGTTAATGGGCAGTACGGCTGGGATGTGTCTCTGTGCAGGAGACAGAGGGTGTGTGAGGAAAAGGGTTATATAAAACACTTCAGAAGTGACCCAAACTGTGTTTGCCAGACTCACCCCCCCACTGATGTGCCAGCTCCCAACTAAAACCCTGTGTGGTTCTGCACTTGGGCTCGTCCCTCACTCTGGTCCAAAATTCTTCATCTCAGAACTGGAGCCACACTGGGAGCCCTGGGATGGGGAGAGGTGTGATGGGATTACCCAGGGCTGGAGCAACCAGAGCAGGAGCAGAGAGTCGTGTCTGGGGGGTGTAAGTAACTGTCAGTGCCAGTGTCCAGAAAGGGGACACTAATGTGGGGCTGTTCCATGGGGATGATTTAATCCTTGCCACCCTCTGGGCTCTACCTGGGGCCACCCATCCAAGCTGTGACCAGCTCTTACATTGCTCAGTTTGGATGATTTCCTGTGATCATGACCTGAGGCTGCAGAGCTGTCACAAGGGCAAAAATACAAACCAGCTTTGTTTACAGAACCGAGTTTAGTGTCAACTCCCAGCAAAAAACCAACCAACCAAACAAACCAAACCCAAACAAATTCCTGAAAGAATTTAAAATATACTAATTCTGAGAACTGCAAAATCTCCTGTGACTGACAGCAATTTCTATAGTGCACAGGGGGGTGATTTACATCTTGGAAAAGGCACTGGCATGGCTGAAAGCAGAATATTGCTTTCCTGGGCATGATAAAGCAGGACAGCCTGGAGGCAGTGACACAGGAGATTCATTCTAGTACATCTTAACTCCTCTGTTGCCAAAGCCTAATGTTGCCCACCTGCTGTGTTTCTGGGGCCACCTGGATTTTCCTCAATCCATCCTTACAAGAAAAGTCCTTAATACACATTTTGGGTCTCAGCTAGATCTCACTAATGCACCTCTCCCTGCCCTGCAGAGGCTCCCTCCTCCAGCCCTGCTCAGACCCTCCCAGCTCAGCTCAGGGGTGTTCACCTTCCCCTGCAGTGGGTTTGTTCTCTCTGAGTTCTTGGGCTCCTGATCCAAGGCAGGCAGCACATCCCAACACAGGATGCCATCAGCAGCAACCCTCTGAGCTGCCCCACCACTGCCTCACTTAAGCAGACCTGCAAAAACCAGGTGCCTTGAGGAAGCAGGTCAGAACAGGCTTTTTGGAGGGCCACGTGTAAGGACACAGGAGGACAGAGTCTCCCGGCCCGCCTTGCTTCGGGATCACCCTGCTGTGCCTATTCCCCAGAGCCTGCTGTCCTGCAGGCACTGCTCTCCCACCTGAGCTGGCAGGATGAGGTGTTCAGCACTCCCTGGTGCAGCTCAGCCCCCGGGTTGGTGAGCCTGGGTGGTGCTGGCTGGCACGATGTCCAGGGGAGGCCGTGCCCACGCGCTCTCCCAGCCCAGCCAGCCCCGCTCCAGGAGCCTCCGAGCTGCATTAACGTGGCACGGGGCCCAAACTAATAAGTCCCGTGGAGAGGAGCCACGTTAACATGGCCATAAAGCTCCCAGGTTGGAACAGCTCCCCTGGCAGGGCTGCCCAGGAGCTCTGTCAGCACGGACAGAGTGGGACCTCGCACCTCCTCCTTGTTCCTTGTGTTGGAACCCAAGCTGGGCTGGGGCAGGAGACCTCCCAGCTCAGGTTTGGGCTTAGTTGTCCTCGTGGAGCCATCACAAACCTGGCTGTGGGGTGGTTCCTCCTCCTTCCTCCCCTGCACAGCACACACAGAGCCCACGTGCACACAGGGGCACACACACGAGCTTCAGCCTGGCTTGGAAACCAACCTGCAATAATTTGGCCAAATTACAGAAATCCTGTTTTCTCCTGAGTGTTTTTTTTTTTTTTTTTTTTTTGCCTCCCATTAAATGAAAGATAAATGGCAGATAATGACTCCCTCATCTCCATCCACCTTGTAAGCCCCACAATCAAATCCCATTGCAAAGGCATCCCAGGTATGTGGTGCTGAGGAAAAGTGCTTGTCAGGAGGGATAGAGAACAAAGGGTACCTGGAGGTTAGTAAATGTTTTTCATGGGTTCTGTAAGCTGTGGTTTCCTCTTCTTGGGGGGGGTTACAGACTTTCAGCTTTGGAGCTGCTCTGTCAGACACCCAGCCAAACAAGGCAGTGATTAGCAGAGCTCCCTGGTTGGGGCTATTGTCGTAGGTATGGTTTTAATACACCCACAGTTCTTGGCACTGACGTTCCTTTTCTGACTCCAGGAAATCTTGAACTGTTTATTGATTCAAAGGCAAGAAATAGAACATTGAGATGGAGCTAATTGGCCGGAGACACAATCTGCAAGTCACCCAAATGAATATTTCCATTAATTGAGCCCCAGTTTGGTGGGAGGGAAGTGTTGCCTGCCTTAGGAGCGAGGAGTTCTTGCAAATCTACATTTTCCTGTTCATTTTTTCAGTGAGAGATGGGTTGGATGTGCCTCAGATCCCTAAACTGGGCCTTCCTGTCCTGAGAGAGCCACAGAAAGCTGCACCAATCCCTCTGGAACATTCTCTTCTACGCTGACCTCCTTTTTTTTTTTTTTTAAATTTTAATTTATTTTGCCCTTCATGTTTCAAAATATCCACGGGATGCTGGTTTGCTTCTTCAAAGTTTTGCAAGAGGCAGATGTGGTCCCAGGCTGATCTGAGGGGAAAAGGAGCCCATTAATAGGCTCGTTGTAGGACGTGGGAACACGCTGCAAAAATGATGTTAGGGGGGACTCAGAGTGCTCCTGTGTGTGCTCCAGTGACTGGCACCTGACAGAAGGAGAGGCTTTGGCCATTTGCTCCTCTCTCCCTTCAGTGTTCACTTGTCAGGCCACTGGGAGCAGGGCAGAGATCCAAGGCACTCGGGAGAGAAACAGGAATAAAGACAGAGCAGAGCAATACTTATAATGTTTCAGTGCTTGGAACATCAAGGGCTGGGTTACACGCATGAAAGCTCTTGCACTGGAGAGAAACACTGTGCTGGCTAAAGCACCTCAGCAACCCTTTTTCTAATTTAAAAGGACTCCTCTCTTCCCTGCCTCTCATTTTACAGCAAATTAGATATGAAATCAGAGCTGCTTTCTCTGCTCCTCTGAACTCTAATGACAGCTCACCATCGAGAAACATTTTGTTTGGGCCTAGGAGAGAGGGCAGGAGCCAGGAACAGTCCTCACTTGGGAGTACAAGGAGAAATGGTCAAGAAACTCCCTCAGTGCTGCAGCAACAAGAGCAGAGCCATGGGGGGAGAAGAGAGCTGGGATTGAGGGGAGCTGCTGGTCCTGCACAGGGATGATGGCACAGACCAAGGGGTGCAGGGGGCAGTGATGGGAACGTCCAGACAAGCAGAATTTACCTGCTCCTGCTCTGGACAATAACAGGTTTACATCCTGCTGCTTGTCATGGAATATCAAGCAGGTTGATAAAACCCTTCAGGCTCAACATCCCACTGGAAGGCAAAGGAAATGAAAACCTTCACTGTCTGTGCAAAGAGATGGGTCTTCCAAAGGGATAAACCTACAGTCCTGCCCCGGTGTCACAGGAGTAACTCCAACCCCCATCTTCTCTAGAGGAAAGGTTTGATTGGCCCCAGAGTAAATGGAGCCTGGGAATTCTACAGAGAGACCTTGTCAGGATTAAAAAATGAGCCCATCTCAAGGTATGTTGTGAACAGGATGAAAAAACATTACTGCATCTTTTCAGGAGCCTTGGTAAAGCGCCAGTGCCGGGAAAAAACCTCAAATCCAATGAGTTCATGGAATATGGGGATGAAAAAGCCCTTTCCTCCCTACCTCCACTGGCTGCTGGATGGGATGCAGTGCAGTCTCCTGCATCATGTCACAGCATGAGGAGACCGTGGCTGGGGGCTCCCCTGGACACCAGATGAGAGGGACTCTCACTCCTTCCAGAGCTGCTCCATCAACCAGGCTCCTGAGTTCACTCACCCCATCCTACTGGAGGAATCCCCCAAGGAACACAGACCTCTCTTTACCCTGAGGAATAAAAGCAGCCCAGGAATGCCATGGCCTGTCTAATCCTGTCCTTTCATTTTGCTCCTGAGGGAGGAAGTCCTCTATTGTTTATCAATGTTTGATAAGCTCACAGCTGTAATTTGCCAATCACAAAGGACTGGCAGAAAGGGAAAGGATTTGCCTGAACCCTGAGAAAGCAAGGAGTGCCTCTGCTAATCTCCCTGCATCCCTGGAAGGCAAACACCAGCAGGGCTGTGCTGATGGATGGGCAGGAGGCCCCTGGGCCAAGCAGCAGGTCAAAGGCTCAGCTGCACCTCTGCAAGTCCAGCAATCCCAGCACATCATGTGACATCAAATTCCAATCAATCCCCTATAAGAACCTGGTCAGGGGAAAGCTCTGGCGCCCTTGGCTAAGATAAAGAAGTTAGAAGAGGCTGGAGAAGTTTCTTGTTTAGCTCCTGGTCACTTTTTCCGTCGAGGTTTGTTTAACTCCAAGTCCAGCCTGAGGAAAGACATTTATTTGTGCATTAAGGTCCTCTTGTTGCATTGCTGAACATCAAATCAGAGGGCCTGGGAATGAGTGAAGGGATAAGGAGTCCATGCACAAGCACACACACGAACTGGTGACTTTTTTTTGGTGGAGAGCTCTGCAGGTCAGGTTTTCACCGAGAAACAAAAAGTTCAGGTTTTGGTTTCACTGAGAAACCGAAAGTTCTGGTTTTTCAGATGCACCAGCACCTGAAATTTCAACCCCCCCAGCTGGTCTGTGCACCCAGAAGGATCTCACCCTGCAGGATGTGGTCCCTTTGGGTCCCCAGGTGCCATTCCTTCTGCAAACCCCTTGCCTTGCAAGAGGACAAGAAGTCCTCCCCTCCTGCTGCTCCTCAGCCCTGGGAGCTGCTGGTGAGCCAAGCTGGGCTGCAGCACCTCTCGCTGCAGCCTCACCAAGGGCCCTGCTGAATCCCAGAAACATGCCCAAATCAAACAGCAGCAGCAACAGAAACAAGAACAAACATTCAGTTGTAATGCTCCAGGGTAAGAGGTCCCCAAATGCCTCCGCAGAAATAACTAAAAATCAAAATTACAATAAACAAAGGCAATATGCTTATAAAAAAAATATCCCACTTGGAGCACTCCTACCACTTAATCCCATCTGTCAATAACACAGCTGCACTGCAGGGACTGTTCAGCATCTTTCTTTATTTTTCTAGGCATCCTGGCTGCGTGGAGCACATTAAATGGCTCAGGGTTCCAACAGGCGATTCTGAAAGTCACTCTCTGTGGCTGCTACATGTTTGCTTTTCTCTTGACCTCACCACTCATATCTTTGCTGTTGTTGCAAAACTAATTCATGGGCTGGATCCAAAAAAATGGAAACTGCACTCCCTTCAAGATTCTTGCATTTGTGAAAAAGTCCTTCCTGCTTCCTGTTTGCCCTCTCGGCAGTGTTTCCAAAACAAAATTTCCACTGCCTTTGAAAAGGCAGAGCCACGCTGAGCAGGAATGCAGGCTCCAGGTCAGTGGCACATCCAGGACAGCCCAGGAGAGTGGCTGTGCCTGTGGGAGAGTTTGGAGGTTGAAATTTGAACTTTTATCTATAAAAAAAAAAGAGGCTTCCAAAGGAGAGAAGATGGAGCTCACCAGGCTTGGGCACCTCCCCACCATCTACCCACCAACAGCTGAGTGCCACGAGCTTCTGCTCTTGGCCTCCACGAGCTGGACAGGTGTGGACCTTTCCTAGAGGGGTGAGGACCAAAGTTAAATGAAGTTAAATGCAGTGAAAGGTCTCCCCTGCACACACAGGTTTTACCCAGGAGCTTGAGGATCAGGTATTTTCTGCCAGACATTTAGAACTTCCCTCTGCTGAGCCTGGGAATTGCTGATCAACGGAAGAAATGGTTCTGTGAATCCAGAAAGGAACCAGACTGACCCTAACAGGGGAATCTTTAGAGGAGTTTTCAGCAATATCATTGCAAACCAGCTCCAGGAGTCATGGGATGGTCTGAGTTAAATAATGAGAATCACTTTGTCTGGTGACTCACCTGTACTTCCTCTTCAGCCCTTCAAAGTCAACTTCAAAATACTTTGAAACATTTCCTACTCTGTTTTCAGTGAGTGCTTGGACCCTCAGTGTGTGACTCCATTAGCTGGGGTGTGAGAAAACTCATCCCAGTCTCCTACAGATTCTACGGCTCAAAAAGCCAAAATCCCTGCTGGGGTGAAGAGAAATTCCAAAAGAAGGAGATGAAGGAAATTCCAAAAGAAGGAGATGAAGGAAATTCCAAAAGAAGGAGATGAAGAATGGAAAGGAGATGAAGCTCCCTCAGCACAGACAATGCAGGCAAAGCAAAGCAGAGCACTTGGAAAGAAAAATTCCCACGGCTCAGGTAATTTTACCCTTTCAGAAGCCCTGCAGAGCCCAGACAGCTCCTACCCATGGATGGGTTGAAGGAACCCATTGTGGGCACCATCACTGTCCCCACTTCCATCATTCTTTACCAACTGGAAGCTCAAATTTTTAGAACTCCCCCCCAGTTCATCACCCTGCTCCTTTTATCCCACCTCTCCTTTTCCTGGTGCAGAAAACCTGGCCTTGCTTCTGGGGCAGCGAATTTCAAACCTTGAGCTGCTGAAGAGCCTCTGGATTCCCCTCCTTGGTGCCTCAGGTCTCTTAATGATCTTTTGTCACTCATTAGTTTTGTTCATTAGATGAGAATCTGGTGAGTCTTTAACTTAATTGGCACAAAGATGTGGAGATTATGGAGGGAATATCACTCCTGCCATCTGGGCAGGTCTGAAGCAAGTCAGCTGAAACCAGCTGGGGGTTGGAGGGGAGCAGTAAATGGGAATTGCAGACACCTGGGCCGTGCAAATTATGCATGAACTTGTTTTACAGCCTCCATTGGTGCCAGATGAAAGTTCCTTGGACAGGAGAGATCTGCAGGTGATGGTTTGTAATGGCAGGGGAGTTAAGCGTGGCTGGGAGAAAACATGATTCCACTTCAAATGCCCAGTTAGGTCCTCATATTCTTTCTTAATATTGTGCCAGCTGATCTGGAACACTTTGTCCTGCACTTTCAGGAAGAAGGTGGCTAAATTGTAATCTCTTTCTCTTTTGTTTTCCTGGTATCATTTTTTTTTTGCTTCGTCAAAACTCAAATATCTCTTTCACAACCGGGGATCCTCTGCAATTACAGTGTCAGTCATCATCACCCATATTACCTCCATTTCGTAATTTGGGCCTGGCACCTGGGCTGTATGTGAAAAATGTCATTTTATATCTGCTCCAACACTCACAGAGATGTGCTCTGTGCTGGGTGTCAGGGCTACAAACAGATCTGCTACAAAACACCTATTTGTTGTTGTGGAAAAAGTCTGAACAAACCCTTGCAACTTTTGCAGGGTTTCTCCATGGGAACTCTGTGCTGAAGGGATCTGCTCTGCTGCGCTGCAGAGAGGATGAGCTACAAACCAGAGAGATTTAGTCCCTCAAATCCCTGGGAAACCAAGCAGAGGATGGGATTTGGACCTGAGACATCCAGTGCTGCTGCCCCTCCTTCCCCCACAGTCAGTTCTCAGAGGCCATTCCCTGAGGCTGTTTAGAGCACTGCTGAGCCTTTCCTCCTCACAGCACACACGTGCTCTTGGATTTGGCAGCTTCTTGGCCATCTGTGAGCTCAGATGAAGCATCATGACAATAATTCACTGTGGTCCATGCAGGCTGTTGGCTGGTTTTTCTCCTGGTTCTTTTCCTGCCTCTCTGCTCCAAGAGCCACACAAAATCCTTATCTCAGATGGGCTCAGGCTTCCCAAGGCTGTCCCAGCCCATGGCAGTGTTCTCAGGAGGGTCATTCCCCTGTCACAGGTCTGCCCTGCGTGTGTTGGGCAACAACAGGGCAGAAAAGCTCAACAGCACAGCTCTGAGTGGCTTCTGAATGCAAACAGACAGAGGGGAGAGGCAGAGTCATCACAGAGAGAGCCCTGGGAGAGCTCCAGAGCTGGGGTGGGCAGGGAGAAATCCAGAGCTTTGCTTGGAGTTGAGCATTGGCAGCTGGTTCCATGCTGGGTTGGTGTCAGCTCCCAGCCAACCTCCCCACGGTCCCTGTCTGTCACCTCTGTGTTGGTGACCATTCCTGCTGGGAGAATTCCCTGGGTGTGCTTGCACAGTTCCCCTGGGATCCCTCACACCAATAAAGGGAAAGGAATTGGCTGGTAAATAACTGTTCACTCTGTCCTCCTTTACCCCGGGGTAAACTGTTCACCCAGCAGCACTGAATCCATGCTCCTCTGAAGATTAACACGAACCATTATCCCCCTTCCCTTCCCTTCCCTTCCCTTCCCTTCCCTTCCCTTCCCTTC
>NW_020884913.1:587769-608448 GCF_003945725.1 Corapipo altera
CTTCCCTTCCCTTCCCTTCCCTTCCCTTCCCTTCCCTTCCCTTCCCAGGAATTCCCATCCCCTCCCCATGTCACCCCTAGCTGTGTGAGGTCCATTATTATCCACCCTGACGACTTCCCAAATTTTCCCTTCCATTTTTAAAGGTCATTTACGAACACCCTGAGGGTTTCCCTTCCAGCTGAGGTGTTTTGTGCACCAAAAAGAATCTCCTTTTCCTTCCCCCCTGGGAGCTGAAGCCCTGCTGGAGTGTGGGGTCACCTGCCTGCTTCTGTCTTCTCCAGCCCACACTGGTTGTTCCCCACTGGGTTTCTCGACACACTTTCTCTCATCACCAAAATGACTCCTCCAGAGTCACTCTGAGCACCTCCTGAGGCCGAAAGGAGATGTTTTTCCCTGGCTCTGGAGATTCCATCTCACTGCTGTGACCCAGCTCTCCCTCCTTCCCACCCCTCGAGTCCAGAGGGTGCTGGAGCCCCTCACACCCTTCCTCACGTGTTCCCTGTGCATTAACACCGAAGGAAAGAGCAAAGCAGAGACTCAATCCGTGTTTATTTTGAAATAATCTCTGGAAACACAAGGTGATGGCGAGCCCAGGAACTCCTTCCCTTTTGGCAGCTGTGGCTCTTCTTGGAATCCACAGGTAAGTTACGGCCCTCGGGGGGGATCTTAAAAACCACTTGTCCCTCAATCATTTTTCCACTTTCCAGCTACTACAGGGCACAAAAAGACTTCAATGTTATTTATGTTCCTGCAGGCTTGGCAGCGTGGGGCCGTGCTCATAATGGGCTGTGTTTTTGGGACTTGGGGAGGGGGGGGGGGGGAGAAATTTCCACTCATTTTGTATAATTATGATATAGAAAATATTTGTGGATCATGTTTTTGGACCGTAACTAATGTGCTGTTCAGCCCTGGCTCCTACGTGAGCCTGACACATTTGCCCCCTGACTTGGGGGGGGGGTTGTGAGGGGGGTGTATTTACACCCTGATGGCTTTTCAGTGACATCATGGAGCAGACTCGAGGAGTCGCAGTTTTGGGGCTGTTCTTCATCACCTGGTTGGTTTGGAATTCCCTCTGCCACAAAAAACCCCAAATCACCAAGGAAAGAAACCCCCCTCCCAAAAAAAAATTCCTCAGCTCACCTATGGGCAGGTTTTGGGGTAGGTTGTTTTTTTAATTTTTCATTCTGTCCTGGTTTTTGTTTTCTGGGGCAGTCAGTGGTGAAAATCATTGGGGAAAAGGTCTATATGGCTGCCTGGAGTGGCCCAATTTAAGGAAAATTTACATCTTGCTGAGTGTGCTGCTTGGATGTGTGATTCTGGGCACTTTGCTGCTGCCTTTTCCTGTATCTTGGACCATATTTGTCCACCAGTGCAATGGGAAAAACGAGGTGTCTTGTTTTACAGGGTTCAGGATTGCAGGATTCCTCACCTGGCTTGCAGAAGGAGCTTCAAAGGGAAAGGCCAAGCCCTGGGAATGACTAAAATTTACTAAACTCCATTCCTAGGCCACACTTTTCCAGGATTACTCCAGTGATATCCTGAGCATCCTCCTGGAAGTCCTGATCAGCTTTTCCCACCAGGCCATTGCTAATCTTTGTTTACCTCAGGGCAGGGAAACAGATTCAGAGTTGATTCAGGTAGGCAGCAAAATTCAGGACAGACTGAGGTTCCCTTCAAAATGAAGCACGTTTTCTCTTCTTTAGCCATATAAATAAAAAAATGAATCCATTCTCAAGTCCTGTTTGCCCCCCCACCCCCGACTGTAGAACTGCTTCTCTTCTGACTCCCAGCCACAAAGGAAAAAGGAATGGAGAACTTCAGGGCAGAGCAGGCAGCTCTCTCAGCTTCCTCCATTCAATTAGCAAGGCCCACAAATCCCATCCATCTGATTAAATCCATAAAAATAATATCTTCCCACCTTCCCAGCTCTCCATGCCCCCTAAATTAAAATAAACAGTTCCAGGCTTGACTTTTTTTGTTCATTGTAATCATCCCAAATCGGTGGCTCCAACCTCCCTCACTGGCTTCTGTAAAAATAGTTCTCCTTTCCTGCAGAACCAAAGCTTCTTTATCCAGCCCTGAGTGCACAAATGCTGCTCTTATTTACACAGAGACATTACAAACAGCCTCTGGACTCTTTGATCCCGAGTATTCCAACAGTTCTGCCGGTTCTGGCTGCAGGAATCAGGGGGGTGGCAGTGGGGTTTGATCAGAGAATCACAGAATATCCTGAGATCATCCATCCAACCCCTGGCCCTGCACAGGACACCCCAACAATCCCATCCTGTCCCTGAGAGCCTTGTCCAAATGCTTCCTGATTATGGTGCAAAACCACCAATTTTAACAGTCACAGAACATCTCTGGGCAAAAAAAAATTGGGAAAGAGAGAAGCTCGTTGTCCCACCCCAGTGCTCTCAGGACACTGGTCACCTAAAACTGGATCTGTTCCTGTTGGCCACAGGACTGGGGCTGGTTCTTGGCTGATCTGGGAGGCAAAGGAGGTTTTTGGGGTGCCTTTCACCTGCAAGTGGTTTATTTAGCTTGGGCATTGATATAACATGAAACGTGTCGTGGAGACAGGAGGGTTGGAATGGTTGAAGGGTCTGGAGAGCCTGGCACTGGTCTGAGCTCCTGGTTCTGCCACAGCACTGGGGTCACTGGATGGAGTAGCAAAGGCAGCCCTGGGAAAGAGGATCATGAAGAAAAATGCCCTTGAGCAGATGCTTTCACTACAAATACCATGTTGGATTCTATTTGACATATTGCTGGATAAAATTTAAACAAAACAAAACAAAAGACCTGCCAAAATGGAGAAGGAAAAAGCACAGGGAACTGCCATTCTTTGCTATTTTATCTCTACTTCTCACTGTTTCAAACTGTATTTTCAGTGTCAAAGACTGGAGGAGGAAACCAGGATAAGAAGAATTGTTTTCTTAATTCTATTCCCCCCCTCCTCCAACTTTACTCCTGGAAAAGAGAATTTAGGGAAGGTTCCCCAGTCTGAAAATGTAGAGGCAGATTTTCAATTTCTAAATGCTGAATGGGTACAAATACCTCATCCAAATTCACAACCAGTGCATCAAAACCATTCCTTTTCTGCTTGACCTCCACCTCTACAAACCAGACACTCAACCCAGAGCCAGCATTTTCCTTGAGAATAAGGAAAATTGTGATCACAGGGGAACTTCCTCCGTGTTTGCCTCACTGTGTTATGGTTGAATTGTTGTAGCATTTTCATCCCAGCACCAGGAGCAGGTTGTTCCTGCCCTTACTTTCTTGCTTTGCTGTCCCTCCTGTTGGGAATTGTGTCCACAGCAGCCTTCCCATGAGTTGTGCCCGGGAGTGGGAGGATGATCCAGAGAACGGTCTCTGCAGAAATGTTTCTTTGCGGGGTTTGGATGTGATTCTGTGGTTCATGACCCTGGCAGGGTGAGCTCTTATCTCCTGGTTGAGCTCTTATCTCCTGGCCTCGACACCTCCAGCCTCTGCTGGGGTGAGGGGTGGCTTTGGGGACCGTGTTTTTCAAATCCTTCCTGCACAGGTTGCCAGGCAAGGCCTGACTCTGTGCACGGCCTCGCAGGCTACTGGTTTTGCAAGTATTTAATGGGGCTTTTTATTGTTCCTAATATTGCTGAGCTGTGTGTGAGATGCTGGGCCAAATCCTGTGTTAATGCTGGCCTCAGCCAGCAATAATCCCCAGCAGTTTTATGTGAGTTTGCTACCGAGCAAGGCCGGGGAAGAGCGAGTTTGGGTTTTCTCCCCAAGCCTAAAGCGCTGGAACCAAAAGATGTCCCTCAACAAGGGGAGCTGCAGATTCGGGCTCTGAGCACAGCCCAGGAGCTTCCTGATTTTGTCATTCCCTGATTCCCTCTCTGGGGCAGTGTGTGCATGTGCCTCCGGGCAGGAGATGAACAGATAAAGTCCTGCCAAAGACTGTGACTAATTCATAATGCCCTGACCAGGAGAAATGACTCTCTCCTTTCTCCCTCCTATCTGATAACCCTCATTCATCTCCCTTTACTCACACCCTGCCAACCCTCCCTGCTCCAGAGAACGGGAGGACCCTGCACAGCCAGATCCCATTTTTATCTTGGTTCATGGATCGCTCCTTATTTATTTAAACCTCGGCTGCCTCCAGCCTCAGGAACGATGCTGCTGCCCTCAGCATCAAGGCCTCTGCCAACAACAACAAGCTCCATTTAGTCTGCTACAGCTTCCTACAGAGAATTGTTTTCTCACTTTACTCCTGATCCTCAACCCTTTAAAAATAGGCAAAGCCTAAAAATTATCCCCAACAGGCTTTTGCATTCATCCACTTTGAAACAAAGCCTTTACACATGTTTGTTCTACAGGGTACCCACTGATTTTTCCCCTTACAAACTTTTCTCCCATTGCTTTTTCAAATCCAAGTCTTTTCCTTCATGGGCTTTTATATGTGGATATGAAAGGATGGAAGGGGAGAGGGGGAAAAAAAAAAAGAAAAGGGAAAATCCAGTGTATTTCTTTTATTTGATTACGGGTTCCTTATTTATGCATCTACACACATACAAGAGCAGATGCTGTGTTTTAATCCTACAATAATTGGCTTTGGAAAAACAGTAGCTCATAATAATAATATTGTGAGTGGCCTGAATAAAAAGAGCTGTTTGAGTGATGGGGCAATTAATCATGTGTGTGTAGGCTCGTGCAGCAGTGCCAGGCAGGCATGGAGGGAAAAACCATCTCCCCTCCGTCTCCTCCTGCCTTCAGACCCACCTAACTGGCAGCCAAAACAGACTATCTCACTCCTAAGTTTATCTGCTCCTTGCACACAGAGTAAAGGTCCCATTAGGTGCTCCTGTGTTTATAAATAAACCGTATATGGAAAGCTAACTCCTGGCACTGCCACTCTCCTTAAGAGCTGGCAAAGAGCAGCATGGAGGGGACAGAGCTGTGGTGTCACCACGGGGAGGGCTCAGCCTCCCTGTCATGGGCTGTCCCCTGCCTGGAACAGGGAACTCAGAGCTGCTGGAAAACCCCAAACAACTGTCTGTTTGGTTCTGGTGGTTCTTCCTAACCCTGGGGCTGTTTCCTGATCCAACTCATGGTTCAGCCTCCAAGGAAGGGAGCTGACCCAAGAGGGGAGGAGGAATTGGAGCCTGGTGTGACAGGGATGGGTCCTGCTGATCCATCGAGCCCTTCCTGCAGGGAAAGAGCAGCTTGGGAGACTCGACAGAGTCCTTGTGCTCCCCAGCCTCCCTCTCTCCATCCACACCAGAGTGAGAAGCACAGCAAGGCTGCTCTGCCTGCAGGTCACTGCTTTGCAGCAAGGCTTGCACGAGAAAATCCGTGTCCTCCTGAAGGTCCCACGCTGGGAAACGAGGAGGAGGCAGAAGGGACAACCCCTGTGTCAGCAGCTCTGGCTGGACTCAATGGAGCTCATCTGTCTGCCCCAAGTGCAAAGATCCAAGTGACTGTGGTGTTTGGTGACTCCAGACACTCTGCAAGATGGTGAAACTTGAGCTCCTCAGACTCCTTCTGCACTTTGGGAACGTCACTTTTGGGAAAACGTCCTTGCCACGAGTACATCTATTCAGTCACAGGATATGATTTCATGGTTGGGCTTAAGCTGATCTTAGTCTACTGCTGCTGAAGGGGAAGATCCTGCCCTTCCTTCTGCCTCCAGCTGCAGAGTCCCGTGGCCTCCCCTCAGCTCAGCTGCTCCCAGGACCATGGCCAGGTCTGGGAGCAGATCCAGCCCAAAGCCAACCCTCTTCCCTGGCTGGGTGGTGGGAGCTGCAGCAGAGAAAACAATTGACCTATTTGAGATCCTCCACCCTTACCCATGTGATCTCTAGACCATCCTTTTTACCAGTTTGAAGAGTGTGCAATGCCACTGTTATTTCTGTGCGTTGTGTCTGTGATCTTTGTGCTCCTGGACAGAAGGGGAAGGTGTTTTCTCTCCCACCTTGTGCCCCTCTCACAGCATCCAAGGATGGGTGAGGATAAACCCACCACAGTGGGTGATCTGGTCCAACCTCCCTGCTCAAGCAGGATCACCCCAGAGCACGTTACAGCTCTCACACCTCCCCCAAAATCTCAACATCTCTCTGGAGACATCACCAAGCCTCCCTGCTCCACGTGGACAGTTGGGGTCTCTCACACTGGAACCAGCACTGGAACTTGAACCCCTCCAGAACTCCAAACAGACAAGATAAATACATTTAACTCCCAGCCTTTCCTTTTCACAAGCCTTGTTTGTTGGCTCCTGTGGTGTGGACAATAACCCTGCTCACACGGGAACCTCCTGGGAAGCAGAACTTGTGCTGGAGCTCCTGATAAAGGGACAACTCCTGATAAACTGTGCCAATAACCTGGATCAGCACTGTTGGATCAGCCCCTCCTGGGAGGTGACCCTGGGAGCAGCATAGTGGCATTTTGGAGAACTGGAGAATTAGCAATGAATGTTCAATCAGGCAGATTCTTAGAAAGAGGAGCTTGGACTGGAGAAATCCCAGTTGAAGGAGAGCTGGGGACTAAAATGGGCCTTTCCCAGCAGTTACAGTGCCTCTATCATCTCATAATCCTCCAGTATTTTGTAAGTGATGGTGAGTTGTGGTTCAGTTTGGATTCACAGGGGCTGGAAGGGACCTGTGCCCTCCCCACCTCACACACACTCCACTCCCGAGGTGCTGCTGCCAAGTCTCTGAACCTGGTAATAAAGATAATTTTAAAAAATCATTCCCAGCCATGTACTCCCATTCCACATGCACAGTTGTCAGCTGGATGCAAGAATCCATAAAGACAGCAAGGTCTCTGGAGGGTTCATCTGGCAAAATGTGGTGGGGCAGAACTTTCTCCTTGTTTATAGCACAGAAACCAAGCTGAGCAACTCAGAGAGCTGGGCTCTGGTCTTTACACACTGCACGTTGAAAAGGCTGCTCCAGTATGAAAGCCCTTTAAAAATCCAGGCTGTATATCCGAAGTGAGCCCACCAGAAAAGAAAAATAATAAAGAAAGTAGCTTTGAAAGACTGGGCAAAGGTCTGGAGGAGCCACAGTTTTCCTTCCCTGCAGTAAAGCGTGGCTAAAACAACACAAACTCCTATGGCTTACTAATTTTTCAACCCAATATTTTCATATAATTTGTGTGCTTTATAAGCCTTGGAAAAGCCACAAGAGGCCACACATTTCTGATGTAATCGTCTTTGAATTCAACAAAGACCATTACCATGTCAATGAGGGGGATGGTTTCAAAGAGCAGAGGGTGGTTTGCAGAGCACCCAGAGGGGATTTTCACTGCAGCTACTGAAATAATAAACTCCTCTTTCCCCCTCCCTTCCAAATTTCGGCTCCAGCTGGAGACATTTCAATAGTTTAGTTCTAATCACAGATAATTCTTTTTTTATTGTGTCATTTGGAATTCTGTTATTCTACACAACAAACGTTGCTATGTTACTGGAGCAGAAAGTCTGAGCTTTAGGTTGGGTCAGTTTGAGCACAAACTCTTTGCATTTTGGCCCATTAGGATGTTCCATGTTTTGGGTGGAGATTGCCTTTATTTTGAGGGGCAACTTCATGGAAATGGCTTTTTTCTGTCTTCATTTATCCCAGTTTTTATGCTCCCTGTAAGCTGGGCTGATTTTTTTTTTTTTTTTTGCCAGGCTTTAATTAAAAGAGGTTAATCACTTATGCTAAAACTGTCAAACACTTCTGCACGGGAATATTTCTATGCAGGAGAAGTCCCACTGACTTACACTGAGCTATTCATGATGCAAAATATTTTATAGACATTGAGTTTTTGCACGTTTGGGACCTCCCGTGTGCCCTTCTGGAAGCTGGAGCTGAAGGAAGGCAGGAGGTGGGAATACCATGGTCCAACTGCATCACAAACTGTTATAACTGTCAAAAAGACAAAAAATAAAGAGCAACAAGAGGCAAAAGGTTTTGCTGCAAATGCTCACCTCGGGTACAGCCCCTCGAAAATGCTTTTGAATGGAATATTCAAAGATTATTTATTCCAGAACAAAAGTTGCAAGCTGAAAGCAAGAGCCCAGAGTGAAAGAGTTGAAGGGTTGGATCTCCAGCGTACAAAAAAAAAAAGCCTAAAAACTATTGCTTTGGCACTATGTTTTTTATTAAGGAAATTAAGTATTTCAGTCCTTTCCCTGCAGCTCACAGAACATCCTTCGCTCTCTCCTGTACCTGCTTCATGACTGTGGTGATGAGAGTCAGATTTTTTGGGCAGTGACCTCACCCTGCTCCTTCTGCAAGTGCTCCCTGAAGCTCCAAACTCAGGGAAGCTCCAGGTCACGTGGAGTTTCCAAACATCTCAAAATGCCTTGGAGGGAGGGATGGATTCTCCTCAGGGAAGGAGCCTCCTCACCCAGCTCAGCCCAAGTGCTGAGGGCAGCATTTAATTGCCAAAACATCGGTGTCTGCTGCTCTCTGAGAGCCCTGAGGTGGCCCAGGGATGTGTGTGGGATGGTAGAGATGATTTAGGAGGTCATTTGATCCCTGTGATTTCACAGGAGACTCCAGACCTCTCCAAAGTGGCTGCAGAGCAAGAGG
Organism: Corapipo altera; assembly: GCF_003945725.1. Lineage (NCBI taxonomy): Eukaryota > Metazoa > Chordata > Aves > Passeriformes > Pipridae > Corapipo > Corapipo altera. The sequence continues at coordinate 596,319 of NW_020884913.1, forward strand.
GACACCCCAGGGATGAGATCCCACCTCCTCCTGTAGATGGCTGAGCAGGAGGACCAACAGTCACAGAGAGACAAAACTTTTGGGGGGGTTTAGGGAGGAGAAGAGCATTTTCCTCTCATTTTAAGAAGACTCCACTTGTAGGGTTGGAAACCTCGCAGCTCACCAGAGCAGAGCCATTAAGGCTTTATTACAACTGAGTTTTATAACACACGTTCTAATAAGTCCTCCAAGAATGTGGCTGTGTGCAGTAATCATTTCATAAATATTAATACAGCATTTAGAAATGGGGCCTTAATTTAAAGTGTTACCTTTTTACTAGCAAGTGCACACTTTAATTACGGCAGTAAAAATATAGATTAGTTAAGCTTTGCTGCTGTTCTAATACCTGGGAACCAGCACCAGCCCAGCTTTAATAAGCAGCTTCTGAGGAGGTGAAAGAAATTCCTCTGGCTAGAGAGGCTGAGGGGGGAAGGTTTGCTGCTGGAAAGTGCCTGTATTCTTTAACAAGGCTAGACTGTGGAATGACTTCTTCTTGCTGTCTGCATTTTTGTGTGCGTGTGTGTTCATTCACACACGTCTCCAGTTATTTCCATGAGGGATTGACAGGCTCCTTCCGAGCAAGCAAACAAAAATAAAGCACGAGGACACACAACCAGCATCAAACATGAAATTGAAAGTGTTTGGTTTCTCTCTGGTTGTGTTTTGAAAACAAATTCTGAAAAAATATTTACTATTTTTTTTTTCTGTTTGTAAACTGGTTGTTTGCGTTTGATTCTGTGCTCTTGGAAGCTCCTTTTTCTTCCTCTGTCATTTTTTTTGGTTCACAGATAGAGCATGGAGGAGGAGGAGGAGGCAGGACACTGTGTTTCCATCAGTGCTCAGATGGAGGGAACAAGTCAACCTTCATGTATCAGCTTCCCAGTGAATTAGATAAAAATAACGACCCTGGAGTCACTTCTGCTGCTCTTGTTGTTTGGCATCCAGGCCTTGGGAAGGGACAACAGAGGCTCAGAAGTAGCCACGTTTTAAGCCAGACCTGATTTAATTACTACCTACTTTGGAGCAGGGAGAGACACCCCACTGCCTGAAATCCCACTGCCTGAAATCCCACTGCCTGAAATCCCAGTGCCTGAAATCCCACCGCCTGAAATCCCACTGCCTGAAATCCCACTGCCTGAAATCCCACTGCCTAAAATCCCACTGCCTGAAATCCCAGGTTTCTGCAGCACTAAGTTCCCTCCAAGCCCAGACCCCGCAGACGCTTCCAGGACGCGGCGTTTTCTCGAAGGAAGGATAATTCCAGCAGATGGGGTGGGAAAGGGGAAGGAGGGAGCACATCCCTGCCTTGCAGGAGCAGATTCAAGAGCAGCCCCCCGAGGAGTGCTCTGGGATCCCTCAGGAGGGCTGTGGCCAGGCCAAAAGCTGAACTCATGTCCTGTTGGTCCCTGCCTAGCAAGATAAGCCCTGGGTGTGTGACAGAGCCCAGGGGGTGAGGACAGCTATGGGAAGCAAGGCACTTGCAGTTCCTCCTGCTGTTTGCAGCCCCCTCAATCTCATGATTTATTGTGGTTCTTGTTTTGCAGAGCCAATGTCTTCTGGCCAGTGCAGATTGAAACGTTTGGAGCCATTGCAAGTCCCACCCTGTCCCTGACCCTCCTGCGATGGCAGAGCCTGAGCTGTGTCCTCACACGTGGGAGAGGTGCCTGAGCAGAGCTGGGATGGCAACAACCACCTCCAGCTGGACACCTGAGGGAATTCTCTCACTGGGTTTCTGGAAACAGGGGCAAAAATCTCCCTTTGAATCATACAAATATGACCAAAAAAAAAAATCAATCAAAATGAAAGCTAAGAGAGAGAGAAATTAGAGTCACGGAATATCCTGAGTTGGAAGGGACCCACAAGGATCATCCAGTCCAACTCCTGGCCCTGCACAGACACCCCAACAATCCCACCCTGTCCCTGAGAGCATTGTCCAAACCCTCCTGGAGCTCTGGCAGCCTTGGGGCCATGCCCACTGCCCTGGTCAGTGCCCAACCACTCTCTGGGGGAAGAGTCTCCTGATATCCAACCTAAACCTTCCCTGGCACAGCTCCAGCTGTTTCCTTGGGTCCCATTCCTGGTCCCAGAGAGCCCAGATCAGTGCCTGCCCCTCCACTGCCCTCGGGAGGAAATTAGGATTGAAGGAAAGTGGAAAATGGAATCCCAGGAGGAGCTGTGAGTGGAGGAGGGTGGAGGAAGGAGGAGTTGTAGTGTGTCAGTTTAGGACTGAATACCTGCTGCTCTCTGAGAGCCAGGGACGATTTGCAGGATGTGTCTGCTGATGTCCAGCCCTTCTGGAGGTTCCCTCGTGCACATTCCAAACATTTACATCAACCAGCTGTCCAGGGCACACCCCTGTGAGCCCAGGGAGCTGCACCAGAGGGAACTGTTGGAGCCTCGTGCTGTCCTGGAATGTCACCCTTTGTTTTCCTCTGGTGAGAAATCACAAAGGGAAAAGGAGGACAAGCAGCAACACCAAGAGCCTGGTGCTGGATCCAGGGTGGATCCTCAGCATCCGTGTGGGACTGGATGCTCACAGGGAATCCAAGAGCTGTAACCTCTCCAGCTCTTCTGCACCTTGCCCAGCCAAGCTGAGCAGCATTCCCAGCTGTGACACATGGATCATTAGGGGGTGTTGCCATGGCTGATTTCACAGCTAAAAACAAATACAGCTTATGCTGCAGCCTGTGTTGTAAAAATAAATGGAGCTACTTTGCATAACAGCATAATTAGGGCCTAATTGCCAGCTGGTCTGTTAAACCATAAATGAAAACAAACAGGGTAATAAATTAAATTATTAGAAAGATATGATGGCTTGGGGAGATATTACACCCTGAGAGCTTGTTCTGAGGATCACAGAGCAAACCCAAGCTGAGCAGAGACGAAGCAGCCCCTTGTCCTCTCGTCTTCCTCACAACCCTGGGGATCATTCAAACAACTCGTCATCTTCTCCTCTCCACTTGAGATCATCAATCAGTGCATCCCCACAGCACGACAGCAGCTTCCAGAGTGAAGAGATGCAGCCAATGAAATCTCATGGAAAAGACACAGAGACAGAAAAGGAATAGGTATTTTTGTACCTTTATTTATTTCTTAAAGAGGGACTTGGGGCTGGGAGTGGCACTGGCCCCAGAGTTTTCCTGCTAAGACATGATTCATCATTAAAGCATATTTAAGTGTTCAGCATTTATATTTCTGCCTTAGTTTCCTGCTGGTGTTGTTGGGCTTCCAGAGACAGTCAGTGTAGCCTTCCAACCCAGTGCTGGCAAACCAAGGAGTGATGCTGAGCATCATCTCCAACAGCACCTTGTCTTGGAGTTATTTGCCTCCATGCACAGACACAGGACACACTGGAGGGTGAGAATCCCACCTCTGGGATGAGAACAGCCTCTGCTATTGGTATAACTTTAACTTTCAGGAAATATGTCTTAAAGCTCGATACATCCTGAGCTTTCCCATTTCTACCTGGCTGTTTCCTTCCTGTTCTCCCTTCAGGATGAGCTTTCCCGAGTGTTTCTGTTGGAAGCAATAAAGCTGGCAGGGAGAAAAACCTGCCCTGTCAGGCAGCCACTAAAAATGAACTTACTTGGGGCAATAACAAACTCAGGGCAGGAGCTGTTGAAAACAAAGCATAAAACCTCTGTTGAAATGGAAGAGCAGAGACAAAAGTTCACAGGTGTGAGAACTCCCTGGCAAAACACCTCCCTTGGCACCCCCACACAACCTGGGGGTGCTTCTCTGTGTCCAGGCACACGGGGTGACTCCTGGGGATGGGCCTGTGCAGGGCTAAGGGTTGGACTGCATGATCCTTGTGGGTCCCTTCCAAATCAGCATATTCCATGATTCTGTGATCTCTTTTCCTTCCCCTCCCTGGCCGAGGATGAAGGTAAAATAAAAAGCTTCTCTGAACACAGAATCAGCCCTCCCCTAACACCCCAATCCCTCTTTTTTTCCCTCCCTCCAGAAGTTTCCACGGGTCTCAGCGATTCCCGATTTTGGCTGCGCAGAGGAGGAGCAGGAATCCCTGTGATCCCATGGTGGGAATGACACAGGCACAGCCCTGCTGGCTCCCGGAGCGGATTGTTGTTGCAGTGAGTTACTCTGTGCTAACAGAACCCACTTTGTCAGGCAGCCACAGGGTTGGCAGCCTCTCCCCCCTGCTCGGGCCGTGCCAAGCCCGGGGCAGCCCGTGGAGATAGGCCATTTGATTTACTTCACAGTTATTCCTTGCAGGACGAAGGAAAACGAGAGAAAGGAAATTAAAAGCAGACTTGGATCACTGAGTCAGCACAGACACACTTGCTCGCTGCCTGCTGGGTCATTGGTTGGCACTGGCAGAGCTCCACCGGGGGAGTTTATAGCCTGTGTTATAAAGCCTCTTGCCTGCAGTGGTTATCAGGAGAAATGCAGGAGCAAATGAATCCAGGCAGGATGGGGAGAATGCTGGGAGGATTAAGGAGCCCTTTGTGTCACCTTTTAACTCTTGCTTGTTGTTCACAACAAAGGCAAATATCCGGGGCCAGAACCTGGGGTAGATCGGTGCAAGCTCCCCAACCTGCCTTCCCCTGCTCTCTGCAAGTGTCTTCCAGGCAGCTCTGCTTCTCCAGGCTGATATTTCATGCCCTGGCATCATGTTCCCATCCCCTCCCATCAAATCCTGCTGATTAGAAATGATTTAAAATTGTGCCCATCCATGAAGGAAAGGAACCCTGTCAGCTCAGTGAGGGGCAGGTCTGGTCTTCTTAGGGTAGATTTTAGGGAGAAATCCTTCCCTGGGAGGGTGGGGAGGCCCTGGCACAGGTTGCCCAGAGAAGCTGTGGCTGCCCCAGCCCTGGAAGTGTCCAAGGCCAGGTTGGATGGGATTTGGAGCAACCTGGACTAGTGGAAGGTGTCCCTGCCCATGGCAAGGGTGGCATTGGATGAGCTTTAAGGTCCTTCCCAACCCAAACCATTCCATGATTCCATGAAACACGGAATAACCCGCAGCCACCACGTGCTCCCTTCCCTGTCGACGCAGAAGAAATCCAGAAAACTCGGCAGTTCCTAAAACACCCCTTGGAAGGGGAACACAATAAAACAAGATAAAGGAGGGAGCCAAGACAAACAGAACGGGCCCACTTTCAACATTTATTCATATATATTTTTTTAGAAAAAGAAAATACAGACTAAGCACATAAATGGACAAGACTTACTTAGCTAAGTCATTTTTTTCCCTCCCATGCACCACTTTGGAAAATAAATAGTTTTAAAAAATATAGAGTTTTTTTTCTTTTTTCGGTCCAAGGCCCGTATGTACACTAACAGCAAACCTTTAAGAGCTACATTTTTTCCTTTTTTCCCCTGCTGTAATTATGGTCTCATTAAGATTCCAATAAAAAATAGTCAAGAAAACCGTTTTTTTTCTCCTTTTTTTTCCTTTTTTTTTTTTTTTTAGAGAAAACAGAAGTGCCCACAGTGTCTCTCTACATGTTACGCTTTTAAAATATTTGCATTTGAAATTCCTCACTGCAAATAATTCCAAGCCAAATGTAAATATAACACTTAGATTACTCCCAGAAGAACATTCTTTTGACCATTAATCCCTCCAATTCGGAATCAAATTTTTCACTCTCTCTCCTCTTTTTTTTTTTTTTTCCTTTGCCCCAGGACTGTAATTTCACTGTATTGACTGGATCCTGAAATTTGTCAGGCAACGTATGTTAGGAAAAATATCTATATTTTAGAAGCCACTGGTGTCCTCTGCTTGCTCTTTGTCAGCTCTTGCTGCTCTTAGAGAGCCTGTGGGGCTGTTTGGTAGGACAGAAGGACTGGGATGAGGTTCCTGGCAGGATGTGAGTGGATTATGAGCTTCCAGGGATGAGGGACAAGGTGCATTAACACGCTCGGCTTAGCAGGGAAGCAGAGCACACCGAGCTAAAAGCTGGTAGGAACATTATCACTCCTGCTGCCCACCTGCATTTTCCCAGGACAGGGATAGAAAAGGCAGGAGGAACCACCCAAGCCCTGTGGAATACAGGCCAAAGGATTTCACCCAAGAGCTTCTGTTGGAGTGAATCTCCTGCAGACAGAGCATGTCCTGCAGGAAGGACACCACGGGTCAGAGCTTCCTCTGCCTTCCCAGCTCATTTTAGGGGGAAATGGTTCTAAACTAAAAGACAGTGGGCTTAGATTAGGTTTTAGGGAGAAATTCTTCCCTGGGAGGGTGGGGAGGCCCTGGTACAGGCTGCCCAGAGAAGCTGTGGCTGCCCCATCCCTGAGAGTGCCCAAGGCCAGGTTGGAGCAACCTGGGCTGGTGGAAGGTGTCCCTGCCCATGGCAAGGGTGGAACTGGATGAGCTTTAAGGTCCCTTCCAACCCAAACCACTCCATGATTCCATGATTTTAAGTTGTGCCAACATGACTCCTCATCCTCCCAAAGGAACATGCTGTGCCAGACCCCGGATCAGACCCCAGGATCTCTCCCACCCTCCCGAGGGCCTCGGGATTCCAGCCTGGGCCTGTCACTGACGGAGAGAAATGAAAGAGCCGATCCAGAAACTTCTGCCCAACGTGTTTATTGGTGTTTGTGCAGTGCTTTGGTCACGGCCCTGTCCAGAGGGGGATTGGAGTGTTTGAACAGAGCACTTCCCCAAACAGCAGCTGGATCCCAGAGCCAGCGGCGGGATCCGCCAGACAATGCCCGTCTATGCGCTCCCAGGCTTCCCTCTCCCAGCCCCCTCCCCTCCCGCCCCTCAGGAAGATGGTTTATGAACTGTGTACAAATGTTTTCATTCAATGGGGAGGAATGTTGTTTTCCTAAAATCGGGAATTAGGACTGGGGCTCGTTTCAGGAATTAAGGTGTTAAGCCTCAGGAATCCGGCTGCGAAGACACGGCAGCATCCAAGGCACAGAAATGCCAACCGGGCAGGAATCTGGGTGCGGAGGCTCTGGCTCTGCAATGTTAATTGGCTCTTTTTTTTTTCTAAAAGATAGGTTTGTCCTGGTTAGTGGAAGGCGTTTTGTGCACTCTCGGTTGAAGCAGCACTTGGAAAAAGGCCCTGGGGGACTTCTTTCCAGCCCTTGTGTTCGTTGGAAGCAGTTGGGTTGGATCATCCTGCTTTGCCCATGGTTTTTTCCCTTGTGGGAATGGAGTGTGGTGGTGTTGGCACACGGCTGCCTCCCACCTCTGTGCCTGGGGTGGAATGCAGGGAGCACAGACGGATCATCCCAGGAATGCAGTGGGTGTTTCCTTGGGTCTCGTTTCCACGTTTGAATTGCTTTAAAAATAAGAGCAAGCGTGATTAAAATAATAAAAGGGAACAAAAAAAAAAAAAAAAGAAAGAAAGATAGAAAGCTGTGAAGTGAAGGGGAAATTAATTTGTAAGACAATGGAGCAGATTGCAGCGCCCTGAGCCAAAGTCCTGGAGCAGCTTTCTCCACCTCTCCTGCTTTGCACTTGGCTGATGTGTATCTCCCAAAGCCTCTGCTGCCAAACCTCAGTCCCAACCTGCAGCTCCCACCCTGCCCTGATTAGGGACCCCTCGATGACAGGCTGATGCATCTTCAGTCTGGACCTGTTGTTTCAGACTCAGTCCCGAGCCAGGCACAGCTTCCTCTGCCAGGGATTTCCATGGCCAGAAGCTGTTGGGGTTTTAATGTCTCCATCTGTGATGAATTTTGCTTAAAATGCACATAAATAGATAAACATCTCTGAAAACATTTTTCTTGTCTGTTTGCTTTTCTTTCAGGTCTCCACAGAACCACAAACTATTCATTAGCAGCAATTCCAGGATGCAAGTAATCAGCTGAGCTGAGGAGCACAATTTAAATACATTTGCAAATGCATCCAAGCTCCATCAGAGCAGCATTTCTCTGAACTGCTGCTCAGGATTTCTTGTCTATGCAAAGGAAACATCAGCCTCTGTCCTTGACAGAGGGAAGATACAATCTCAGGAGACTCCCTGAACTGGAGAGAAATCAAAGCCACAGGATTGGCCTTTTATTTGGAGACATTAATTCCTGCTTCGTGTTTCAGATACAGTTGCAACATTTGCCATGAAAGCTGCTTGGGAAAGATAAACTTCACTTTCCCCACCACTATTAAATGTATTTATTTATTGTCAGCAGCAGAGATTAACCTGTACACCGAGTCCAAAACACCCTCTCCAGCTTCAACCTCCCATCCCCAAGGGAGGCTTTTCCCACCCTGCAATCCTCGTGGTTGGGCTTCCTGCTCAAGTGACCCTTTTCCTTTGCTTTGGGTGTTTCCTTCTGGATCCCTGCACTTGCCCTGAGATGGAATCTCAGGCAGATCTGCTCAGTGGAGCAAATGTCTTCCAAAGCTCTGCAAAGGGGGGAGAGGATTGGTCAGAATGAAATGAAGAAAAATAGAACTTAAAGTATCCAGCAAGAATAAATTTTGTGAGCACTGTAATTTTGTAGTTTAAGGGATAATTTGAAAGCAGAGACAGTAGAGACCACTCAGGATCAACTGCAAGGCCAGCTGTGGGACAACCTCATCCAACACCATGCTCTGAGGACCCCGTGTCCCAGTCCAGCCCATGCACTGAGCTTGGAGAACACTGGGAATCCCAGCAAAGCTGATGGGTCTGGTGGAAACGTGGGAATCAAAGCAGGTGAACGAGCGCTTTGCTGGAACAAGTCACCAGCTTGATCCCTAGAGGCTCCATCAAAGTCTGCTGTTGTTCTGGGGGTGTTTGGCTCTGGCTGTCAGTCAGTGAGCAGAGATAACCCACTCCATCAGGGTAACTCACTGAGCTGAGCAACCCCCTGCCCGGGGCAGTGCAGCCACCTCTGCAGCCAGAAACCCTTCTGCGTTCATGGCCTGCAGCTCACGGCCAGAATTCCCCTTTCCAAGGCCCTTTGGAAGCAGGGGCTGTGAGGGGTGGGCTGCCCCTGCTCCCCAGGGCCGGGCAGAGGAGCCCTTTTCCCAGGACTGGGAGCATGGAGCTGGCTTTTGATGGAGAGCTGGAAGCCTGAGGTGCCAATCACACCTTCCACAACCCTCTCCCTCTGCACCCTCAGCAGTGAGGAGAGGGCCATGGCTTTGCAAGGCCCAGGATTCCCCTGGCAGAAAGGTGGGAGAGAGATTCCCAGTTTTATCATCCCCCCGAGCCAGGGCTGGTGGACAGGAGGAGGAGGCTCCTCGCTGGGGGAGCAGGGACTGTAAATCCAGCCCGTTTCCAGAGTTTACTCAACAGTGCAAACAAAAATAAACGGGTGTCAGCTCGGCTGCTTAAAGAGGCCATGAAAGGTGACACTGTGTCACTAATCCCTTGTTGCCATTCATTAAATACATCCTCTGGGCTGTTAATCTTCACACCTTCCTTTGGGGGCCACCAGGCAACAAGCTGGGAGGTCTTGACCATGGCAGAGGATGGCAGGAGATGCCTAAGGTCAGCCTGAACAAGCAAAACCAAGAGCACTGGAATTGTAATAAGATCATGTGTGAAGAATGCACGTTAAATATGATCAAATTGGCTGGGGTAGGAGAAGAAGTAGCAGCCCAGCAAAGTCAGGAGAGGATATCTCAGAGTGCCCAGAGAAATGTGATAAGCCCAGATTCCCAGTGCTTCCCAGGTGTGGGATTTCTGCCCCACTGTGACAGTGCAGCCTTGGCCAGGCTGGGACAGCAGCAAAGGGGGGGAAACTCTTGGGGCTACAGGAGGCACATCCACGATGGGAGTGGATCTCTGTGCCCTGCCTGCGACATAAACCAGCCAAAGACAAGGAATAAATGTGGATTGGCTTCCCACAGAAAGCAGAGCAGCTGGAGGAGGGACCCCAGGCAGCCCTGCATCCACAGAGCAGCCAGGATGGCAGGACAGGAGTGGACACAGGGACCTCACCTGCCCTCCAAGGGCAGGACAAGGGACTCTGCACTTTGTCAGAGGTTACACCTGGATTACAATTAGCCTCATGCATCCCTCCTTTTCCATAGCAGGCCTATGTTAGCAGATCTTTCTGGTTTGTGCTGGCTCAGAAGGGCAGCAGAGCAATCACATCCCAGGGCAATAAAACCAGCCAGGGCTGCCTGGGGTGGGCTGAGCCACTCAGACCCCCCAGCCTGGGCAGGGCTGACCTTCAGGGGTCACACAGGATTAGGAAGGTGATGGGGTGTGTGTTGTACACTCAGACACTGCCTAAAACTGCTCTGGTTTTACCAGCTGAGCAGGTTGGGCCCCCCGGGCTGGGCCCTGTGCAGGTCCCCGGTGCTGAGTGTGCTCCGTGTGCTGCTTTATTCCTCACTGGGCTGCTCATCCAAGCAAACAGGCTTTGGATGTTCCCTGCAGAGGTGTGTTGCTTTGGGCTGAGCTAATCTGCCTCATGTAAAGACAAAAAACAAACACAGGGCAGAATTTGGGAGCTGCTGTGGGGACCTGCCCGTGGGATGCCTGTGGAGCTCTCAGGAATGTGACCCAGCTCAGGCAGGAGAAAGCTGCCCTCAGCCAAGCAGCAGCTTATCAACCCCATCCTCCCTCCTGCCCTGCCCTCAACACACATCTCTGGGCTGTTCTTGGGCTCCTGCATGGAAAGGAGGGGAATATTTGGGACTACAAAGTTTCTTCCTTCAGTAGATAAGTTCAGCAACGGCTGCCGAGGTTCAAAGGGATGGTGGTGGATCTGCAAGGCAGAAATTCAGCTGGAATTCTTTCCAGCCCTGCATCACCATCTAATTCTCTACAGGTGTTGGTGTTGGTGGTGTTTCATGATAAATAATCCAAACAAGTGGATGTTTTGTTACAACATTATCTCACTGGCACGTATATCCACTTATTATTCACTGGCTCTCTGTGCTGCTGCTGAGCCACAAATGCAAAATGCAGTAACACTGCCCTTGTCTGGAAGTGAGAGCTCAGACTTCAGAGCCAAACACACAGAAAGTAAGAATGACACCTGGCAAGGCAGAAATAATTCAAGCTGTCTCGTCAGCCCTGAGCCTGGGCATATTTTCCCTTTTTTTCCTTAGATACACTGAGGTGTCAGGGTGACTTTGCTGGTGAGAGACAGATGAACAACTGCTGACTCCCTGCCCCTTGGTGTCCTGTGGAATTATTCTCCTCTGAAAGAGCTGCCACAGTATCCTTGAACTAAAAGGAAATCTCTCATTTGGCTCAAAAACGATGACAGCCAAAAAGGAACCGGCCCAGAGGAAAAACACACCCTTTTTTGTCACATTAAATTGACAGGAAATAAGATATTTAGAAGAATTAGCTTCCAGAGATCGAGCTGCACGAGGGGGAGATGGGCAGAGGCTGCTGCAGCTGGTGGTGGCTCAGTGACCCTGTGGTGGGAGAGGGGGAACTCTGCCTGGGTTGAAGGATTCAGCATCATTTCAACGTGGCAATGAACGAGCTCCTCCCTCCCTTCCTCGGAGCAGGGCTGGGACCCGGACCCCAAAACACAGGAGCTGCTTTGCCAGAGGGCCCTGGAGCTGCTGGTTTTGCACACCAGGACGTGTTTGCCCACGTGCTTTGCCACCAAAATGTATTTGTGTTCGTTTGAACAAAGAAAAAAACCCTCCCCAACACACCAGCCCCGTCCTCCCAGACCAATCCTGTTGCATATTTACTGTTTATCTTTGCTGAGAACATGTGGTTCCACTTTCTGGGGCTGTTGTTCTCCAGGGTTAATGACATCTGACCATATGGCCCAAAGCAAAGAGTGATGGGACCAATGTGCAGGACAATTAATCTGGGGGGAAAAAAAAGAAAAATAAAAAGAGAAATAGTGAAATGCTCCCTCCACTCCCCCCTTCCCCATAAAATGTCAGATCCTCGAGCTGACATCTAGACAGATGTTGTTAACATCTGGGAAGATGTTAAGTGTAGGCTTTCTTTTCCCCTTTTTACATTTAAATGCTCCAAATGTAAATATTAGACATGAAAACATTTATAAATGGCGCTGTCTCCCTCCCCCTGAGGAGGCCGTGGTTGTCTCCACACCACTCCCAGCCCGGCTTTTAAAGGTTTTCCAGTGACACACTCCCAACGTGTGCAGTGACAAATGATGTAACGTGTTATGGGACCCCTGGTGCTGCTTCAGGGGAGCCCTGGGTTTATTCAGCTCAGCACGCAAATGTTTCCCTCTG
>NW_020884913.1:608458-790625 GCF_003945725.1 Corapipo altera
CCAAAACCTCCCCACGCCCCCCAACAGCTCCCCACAGCTCCCAACACCTCCCCACAGCCCCTAAAACCTCCCTACACCCCGCAACACCTCCCCACAGCCCCCAAAACCTCCCTACGCCCCTCAACAGCTCCCCACACCCCTCAACACCTCCCCACAGCCCCCAACATCTCCCCACAGCCCCCAAAACCTCCCCAGATGTCCCAACACCTCCATACACCCCTCAACAGATTCCCACACCCCAACAGCTCCCCACACCCTCCAACCATCTCTGCAGCACCACAACAGTTTCCCACATCCCCCAACACCTCCCTATGCCCCCCACCAGATCCCCACACCCCCCAACAGCTCCCCACACCCCTCAATAGCTCCCCATGGCCCCCAACACCTCCCCACACCCCCCACCAGACCCCCACACCCCCAAACTACCTCTGCAGCACCACAACACCCCCTCAAGCCCCCTGGGGCACCTCAGGGCATCACCAAACTGGCAAAAGCAAACAGCCAGAGGGGGCTTGACACCCTCCTGTTCTCCTTTGCCCTCCCCTTTGGCCTCCCTGCTCCTGGGGGAACAGGCACCTCTGGGAGACATTCCACAACCCAGCACCAACCCCGAGGGGCTCGGAGGGGGATCTGGGGAGGGGTCAGAGCCCTCTGTGCCCCGAGGCTCATTAAACATCCCGTGGAGTCATAAAAGCCACGAGCAAACTGGGTTCAAGCCCCACCTCTGTGCCAGCTGGCCCTGGAAAATCCAGCCTCCCTCCTGCAAGGGCATTGTTTGGGGCTGGGTTCTGGGTCTGTGGCAGAACCAGCTCTCACTGGTGTCACTGCAAGGAAAGGTTTCCTTCGAGTCTCTGGCCGTAGTTTTGTGCTCGTGACACCGAGGGCAGACAGAGTTTTGCTAAAAGAAGAGTGCTTTTTGGAGGAATTGCTTATTTTGTTTGGGGCACTAATATAAACTGTGCTGGCAAATCCTTTCTCCTGTAGGCAAAGGTTAAGTAGTCCATTGATTTAATTGGCTTAAAGTTAAGTAGGTGTCTACAAGATTAGAGCCCAAGAGCAGCCCTTCATTTCAAGCTGGCTTCCCTCTTCCTCTGACATCACAAAAATGCTGCAGGGTTTTTCTCCCCCCCCCCCCCCCAGCTTTGAAACTTCAAGTTATCTTTCATCAGCATCTCAAAAGTTGGCAGAGAGATGCAAAGCAAGGGTTCTACAATGTGTTCAGCTCTCTTTTCCTTCAGTGCTGGGGCAGCTTCACCCGCTCCCTGCGAGCAGCAGAAGACACATTAGTGCTGAGTGAACACCAGGAGCAGCTCAGCTCATGGGTTGGGGCTTTTAAAGGCTGATATTCTGAGTTTTCAACACGTTTTTGCCCAGATCATGCAGAGACTGTAGGGAGAACTCCGGGGAAATGTGAGATTTAAAATGGGCAAAGAGTTTCACAGGCTCTTTGAGATCCTTCTCCCTGGAGGAACAGCCACCATCCCACAATTTCCACAGGGCAAACACCGAAGGGTTGAGTAACCCTTTACTGTAAAAATCCTCCCAGCCCGTGAGTTCCTCCCCAGATTTATCACCCACCCACCCAACTCATTATTTTGGGAGTGTGAGCACCACTGGGAGTCTCTGCAGCACATGAGAATACACAGCACTGTGGTGCTGGAAAGCACAGAAGGGTGAAGCAGGAATCTGAGTCCAAAAGATGAGGAAAAAAAAGGCTTTAAAGGGTCTTCTGTATCATTTTTTGCCAGTTTGAGTCTGTGCCTCATCAGTGCCAGGATCAAAAACCTCCCAGCACAGGGACAGTCACCTCCAAATACAGGGAACCAGTAACTGGAAGGCATCTGCTTCAAGCTGGAAGTAAACTATTTTACAAAAAAACCCTCTCCTTCTCACTATTTTTAGTACTTTCTTAATATTCTTAGAAGCTTGTTGGATTGTAAATGTTTATTACATATGTTTGTAATGCATACCTGGCTCCCCAGGGCATATATAATATTAATATATTAGATTATATGATTAAATGTTTATTGAAGACATCTTGGTGACGTGCAATTTTCCACTGCAGCCTGTTTGAAAGAGAAGCTTGGCATTAATTTAGTGCTTCAAAGATCCATCCCTGTTCTTTTTCATCCTGTTTAGGGTAGAAACACTGGATGAAGGAACAGGTAGGTACAGATTTCCTCCTGCCCTCCACAGCCCCTCTCTCCCAACAGAGTGCCAGGGACACTTCATGGGGGTGGAAAACACTCCAGCAAAGCTTCCCAGTGAAATCAGGGCACTTTAACCCACCAAATTATGCTCTAAACTCCTCAGAATGGGAACAGTTTCCACTCTGTTTCCACAGCACCCTCCAGACTGAAATTCTGGGTTTGTCTCTCCCTTAAACTCTCTCAGTAAATACAACAAACAAAAAGCTGAAATGGAGAGGTCTGGAAGCAAACATAAAATTGTGTTTTGATAGATGTTTAGGTGTTAAAATTGCAGAGGAATGCATTTTGTGTTTAGCCACAAAGCGAATCAGGTTCCTGACTCCTCTGAGCTCACCTTCAAGGAAAGTTTTCCAGGAGCCACCGAGAAAAACTCTTCACCTCCCAGAGCTTAAGGATCTCCAGTGAATTTGCCCCTTAATTTTTGCTGCTTTAATATATTTTTGCTGCTTTAACATTTAATATAAATGTTAGGAAATCGAAGGAAAGCTTTGCACCGACAATTGTTTTGTACACGCTTGAGAGTGTTTAACAACATTTCTCCAGATGTAGCTGGCTGAGTTCTTCTGGGAGCCACTGTCCCTCACAGACCCACCACTCTGGCCATCTCTGGCTGCTGCTTTTCATGGAGGAGACAGCCTCAAGTTGCCCCAGGGGAGGATTAGTTAGATATTAAGATTTTTTTTTCACAGAAAGGCTGCCCAGGGATGTGGTGGAGTCACCTGAAGTGTTCAAAGAACAGGTGGATGTGGCACTGGAGGAGCTGGTTTAATGGTGAACGTGGTTGTGGTGCTGGGGTCATCACAGAATGGGCTGGAAGGGACCTGGAAGAACATCCAGTTCCAAAACTCTGCTGTGGGCAGGGTCACCTTCCACTAGAAGAACGTTGCTCCGTGCCCCATCCACCCTGCTGGTTGTACTTGGGGTTCTCAAAGGCCTTTTCCAGCCTGGAGGATTCCCAGATTTGTTCCCTGGGGTTGATGTGAGGGGCAGGATGAGCTGCAGGTCCATTCCTGTCCCACCGACCCGGGCTGGGGGAGCTGCCAGTGCTCTGTGAGGGTGAAGTCACGTAGGGAGGGGTTTTAATGCCAAAGGAGAATCAGAGCTCTGATTTAAAAGTGCAGATCCCTTAATGCAGAAATTACCCGTTAAAGGAGATAACACAACACCCGGCCCTGCTGGGAGGGCGGGGGGTGTTTGTGTAAACAGAGGGAAGCCGAGCAGGGAACATCTGCAGGGGCTGGGGGTGGGATGGAGACACACTTTCCCCTTCCAGCCGGGACTTTGAAGGGCTCTGCTAATTGCTTATCTCGTGTTCTGATCTGATCACCTCCGGCTTCCAGCCCAGCCACGCTCTGCCTCTCCTGCCTGTTTGTTGAGGGGGTTTTGAACTGTGAAGGGCCCTCGAAGTGCAACCCCCTGACAGGAGACGGGTTGAAAAAAAGTAGAATAAACACCTCCGGGGTTTGTCTTTTACCTGTTTCCTCAACTGATTATCTGAGAACAATCAGACTTCAGAGTGCTTTCTTTGGAGCTGGCTGTGCCCTTACAGAGCTCCGGGAGAATGTGAGATGAGCAGGGATCGTGTTGGAGCAGGTAGAGGCTGCTCGGGATGGCTGAGGAGCTGTGCTCAGGATTTCCCCACCTTCCTGGGCAGGGGGGGTTATAAATATATCGTTTAATAATTAATATGTGCGTGGCCAACCATCTGATCAAATGGATTTCCCTGAAAAAGTCATGAAATTGTGGAATGGTTGGGGTTGGAAGGGACAGTAAAGATCATCTTGTTCCACCCCCTTCCACGGGCAGGGACACCTTCCACTAGCCCAGGTTGCTCCAAGCCCTGTCCAGCCTGGCCTTGGGCACTTCCAGGGGTCCAGGGGCAGCCACAGCTTCTCTGGGAAACCTGGAAAAGGTTTGGTGTTTCCTCATGGAAGGAAAGGGCAGTGGTACCTGAGCTCCCTGATCAGGGAACCTTGTCCCCTTCATCTCCTCTCATACTAAACATGTTGGGCCAAAGACACACTTGGACCCCAAGTTTTGTGTAAAAAAAAAAACCAGAGTAAAAGCTAACAATCCTTTAATATTTTATCAAAATAGTCAGGAAGTGTTATCTTGAGCAACAGTCAAACCTTGCTGTGGGTATTTCCAAGGCAAATCCCAGTCAGTGTGCATGGAACTGGAAAAGGTTTAAAATCTCAACAGAAGTGAAATGGGGCTCTGCTTTATCCAAACAATAAATATTTAACTGAGACAGAAACAAACCTGGAGCACAGGCCAGTGGCTCCAGCTCCCTCCTGCATGGCAGACTCAGCTCCAGCCCTGGGCCCTGGAGGGATCTGGCTGGACCATCACCAGCCATCAGGAGCCCAGTCTGTCCTTCACTTGTTTTGTGATAACCCCCTTCCCAAATCTCCATTTTATTCCTCACATGAAACGAGAAAATTCTTGGATCTCAAAATAGTTCATGAGCTGGGAAAAATCCAGCCTAAATGATGAGTGTTCAATTATTCCAGGCTGAACACAAATTGCAGGACAGCTCCAGAATGGAATTTTATTTTGTCTTTTGCCCACTGCATCTTCCTGTTCTATCTCTGAGCAGCCAGCTGACCAGAAGAGAGCACTCATCCCACCATCCTGGACACTCACAAGTTGGAATAAGCTTGGATTCCCTTTGGAGCAGACACACAGAGCTGAAGCACTGAGGGAGAAATGAATTTAAATGCTCTTTGTGTTTATTTGACTTAACCAGGCCCATTTTGCTGCACCAACTCACTGGAGCTTCCAAGGGGAGGGGACCTGGAGAAGTCTGTGACAGGCACTCACTGGATCAGACAAAATAAATTAACAGAAATTTAATTAGCTTGTAGCATTTCTGTCAAAACTGACAACTCAAACATGGGGAAAAGATCATGTTTTTCCCCGGGGAGCATTTTTTATTTCTCTTTTACTCTCTGTCTGAGGGGGAACACGAAGTTGGAGAGCTATTTATAGGTTTTACATGGCCTACTGCTTCCTGTGCTGTGGGAGGGTCCAGGAGTGAAGCCATAAATGAATTCAATTTCCTTTTCTCCCTTCAGGACTGTGGACATGGACCCTCTGCTTATTTACATTCTGGCTGACAAGTTTTTCAACTGACTGAGCCATTTTCCTGGAACCCCCACGGGATCCTGGACATGGGTTTCCATCACAGAACATCCTTTCAGAGCATTGTGTCTTGGTTCTGGCCTAACTCTACAGATAAAAATGAATTTATAGATATAGCAGGAGTTTCTCAGAGAAGGATGGAATGGCTCAGATGAATTTCCTATGGCTGTGGAGAATTCCCTCAGAAAAAAAAAAAGGCTAAAACCTCGCTCAGAGCTCGAATTTATTAACATCAGAAAGAGCTCCACATATTTACATCTCCACTCTCAAATCCACTTCCCACCTCCTGCCAAGCTCAGATCACACACTGATTGTGGTGAGAGGAGTTGTGGGCACCCCTTTCTGTCCCAGGATTATCCAGTTTCTGGGATGTTCCTCACTGAGCTCCTCTGCCCTGGGCTGGCACCAGCCCAGAGCCCAGGGAGGTGTTATGGTTGGAGTAGCTCCTTGCTGGAATGAGCTTAGTAATGGTTTTGGGGGTTGAAAGCAGCGGCTAATTACTTTAATTAAACAATTATCCACAAGATCAAATAAATAGCAAACAATAAATCTTGCAGGTTTGGAGTATTGTGCATTTCCTTTAGATAGGCATCTGTGAAACACAATGGAGCTTCATGTTGTTATTAGTTTTAACTGATAACCTGGTGCTTACAAATCACAGGCACCCTGGGCTGTGCAAGACCCAGGAGGTGCAGGCTCCCTGCCCAGGTAAAGCAAGAAACCAAACTAAAACTTCTTTTTATTTCTTGTTTAGTTGTTTGGTTTTTTTTTTGTTTGTTTGTTTGTTTTTTTTTTCCCCCAAAGAAAACCTTGCCTTTGCTTTTCATCTGCCCCCCTTGGTGTGGTGGGGGGAGAGGGCAGAGAGAGCCCCTGGCTCTGCTGGGCCAGCAAACTGCTCAGCAGGGAAGATAATGGAGTTCAACTCATTATTTTAAGGATTTCTGTGAGTTCAGGTACCACTGGTACCTCCATCCTCAGGCAAACCTCTACAACACTCCTGCCTGGCAAGGAGGAACCAGGAAAGGATTCAACACCGGGCATGGGGTGAGAAGGGGACAAAAAACATGTGAGTGCTCCCCTGGAAGAGCAAACCTCGGGAGCTTTAAGCAGTGATAGACCCTGGAATGTCATAATTTGGGGATTGGTAGAAATTCCAGTGCCTGCTGAGCCCAGAGCCCCACACTGGGGGACACAGGACGAGGGCTAAAGCCACATTATTCCCCAGAACAGTCCACCCACGAACACAAGAAGGTCCAAAAAAGCTGAATTTGTTCATCTCAGCAGGTTCTGCATCACCAGGACCCCATCTGGGGGCTCCCCATGTGACATTTGTGCAAATACCTGGGCAGGGCAGGGTTGAGAGGCAGTGAAGTCCCTCCCTGGCACAGGCACAAATTCCCCTTCACAAATGGGGATTTTCCAGGGACTCCCATCAACAAGTAGCTCAGAGGAAAGTGAAAACTGTTGCTCTGCAGCCCCAAAGTGAGGCACTCACTGCTGCTGCCTCTCCTCTCAGCAGTGAGTGCCTGTTCTTGCCTCGAGTGCCCAGGGCCAGTTTTTGGGGCCACTTTTCCTGGTGGCACCAATCCCTTCCCCTCCCCAGGTATGGAGCTTGCAGGGTCACAGAACAGGACTGATGCATTAAAACTTAATTAATTCCATGCATCTTATTAAATAACTAAAAATCCACGGGCCCCGAGTGTTTCCTATACCTCAGGACTGGATTAATTTCTGGAGCTGAGCCACGGCTTCCCAATCTGCTCAGGAGAGGCACCAAGTTTCCAAGTCAGTAACCAAGAGATGATTTGTGACATGTCAGGAATATTCAGGGAAAAATGATGGTGCCAGAAAGCCTGGAGAAGGGAAATCCATCTTTTGGTTGGGAAGAGGTAAATAATCTCTGGAAACCCTACACATTTCACCCTCCCCCCCTTGGTTTCTATTCCAAGGTGGAAGATTGGTAGTTTGCAACTGGAGGAATTTCATATAAAAAAATAAAAAGAACAGATTACCAGGAGCAAAAATGATGCTAAAAGTGAGCCCTGCCCCACTCTCTGTCCTCCCTGAGCAATACTGAGGGAACATTTACTCAGCAATTAGGTTTTAATGGCAAAACTTTCAAGGCAGTGCTGGGCAGAAAGTCAAAATCTACATTTTAAGGAGATATTTTAAGCACCCTACAATGCACAGGAGCCCCGGTGGTTTTTCTTTCCCTGTAACACAACACTTTGTCTTCCTGCAGATGCATGTGGATGAAAGGAGATAAATGCAGCAGGTTTGGGGTATCAATTAGGGCTCTTTTAATTCAGCTTCTGTGAGTGTGGCATCGCCCACCTGAGCCCCAGAGGGTTTCAGAGAAGGGTGGCACACTGTAACCACAGAGGTGTTAAAAAAGGCCTTAAAATACTTTGAGATTTAGTTTTCCTTCAGTTAAAGACTGCAGGATAAACAAACCAGTAGATATTTTAAGTTTAAACAGAACAAAGGCAGCAATCAAGAGCACAGGAAAACATTTATGTGTTTAAATCAATGTTTGAGAGGTTCTCCTATTGTGAAATGAGGGATTTTCCACAGAATCCCAGAGTGGTTTGGGTTGGAAGGGACCTTAAAAGTAATTTTGTTCCACCCCCACCATCCCAGGTTGCTCCAAGCCTCGTCCAACCTGGCCTTGGACACTTCCAGGGATCCAGGGATGATAATGTGCAATTAATGGAGGTTAAGTGATTAAATGCTGCTCGTTCTCTGCATTATTTTCTGGGGGAGCATCCAGACACCTCCATCTGCTGCTGCTGGGCTGTGCTCAGCTCTCCTTCCTTCTGGGACCCTCCAAGAGCATTTGTTGGCTCAACAAGGGCCTGACTCTCATCACACATTTGCCCAAAACTTTGTTTCTTGCAAGTTTAGTGGGAACACAGCAAGAACCAGGCCCAGCTGAGCCTGGCTGCTCTGGGGCTGCACTGAGAGCAGGACAGAGCCCTGGCCAGGACAGAGGAGTTATTCCTGGAGCCAGAGGAGTTATTCCTGGAGAGAGGAGCTGTGCAAGGACATGCAAGTCCTGTGAAGAGCTGAGCAGGAGATAGAGAGGTGTCTTTCCAGCTCCATGGCTCAGCTTCCCTCTGGAACAGGAATATTAACAGGACCAGCTTTGCTCTGTGCTGAGATCTGGGAGTCTGAAGTGCTTGAAAGGAGTGGGGGATTTAATGAAAAAATAAAATAAACTTTGAAGAGAGTGTGAAAAACCCCAGGATATAGAAACTCCTGAGCTGAGAAGCAGGGGATGGCTGGAGGTCCCCATTCCCCCATCCAGCTTGTTTATCCCTGGTCTGCAGTGACTGCAGGGCTGGAGAGGGAAGGAGGGGGGTTCACTGCCATGAAAGCTTCCCCCATCCTTTTTTCTCCTTTCTCTAATGCTGCCCCTGATGTATTGAGCTCCATTCCAGCCAGCTTCAAGGCCACGTTTCTGAATCCCATTCAAGATGCTGACAGGCCCTGAAGGTGTGAGAGGAAACATGCCCTCAGATGGGCTGCATTTATCCGTCTGCCCAGACCTTTAATCTGACATGTTTAGCAAAACCTCGGCAGCGGCTGCTGAGAGTGTTCCAAGGGGAGAAGGGAGGAGAAAAGCAGGATTCAGGTGTGGCCTCTGAAGGCTGGGGTGGAGCTGGGAGGGCAGCTCCAAACTCCACAAGGAGGAGCTGGTTCCAGCCAAGGAGTGGGGCTCTCTGGTGCTGCTGCCCTGCTTTGGCTGGTGCCCACCTTGGGGGTTGAAACTGGTTTTACTGGTCTTGTGCTGAACCATTTTGGGATGCCCACAAGCTCCTTCATGTCCTTTATTGCAAAGAGTCACAGACCTCTACTTGAATCCATTCCACTGTTGAGGGTCACAGGGTCTGATTTCCCTTCTTGACCTAAAATAGGACTTCAGGAGAACCACTTTGTGCAGATCCTGAGCTCAGAGTGCAGGCAGGTAAGACTCGAGGCAGGTGAGGACTCCTGTCCTCGTCCTGCACAGCAATTGCTGAAATCCTGCCCACTCTGAAGGGAGATTTGCTGATTTACACCAGCAGGAGAGGGGCAACTTTCCAGTGCCAGTTTTAAAACATCAGAGATCTCCTGCAAACAGCTGCATTTTATTTCTTTTCTTCTTTTTTCTTTTTTTTTTTCTTTCTCCAGTTTAGACTAACTCAGTGTCTTTCCTTTTTTTTTCATGTGTATTGAGAATATATATTTGCTCTACCCTGGTGAAGTGCTGGTTATTCCTACTTCATTTACATCAACATCAGTCAAGACTTATTCACTAGCCTTAAACAACATCGATTTAACTTGGGATTAAATAGAATAAAAAATGACTCATCACAGCCAGGGATTTCTGAGGCTGAGCAAAGGGGAGAAAGTGGAACAGCCTAATCAGTCCCTAATTTCTTTAAATCCTTCTTTTCTCCCTGCTGCTAAAATGGGAGGAGATAATTCACTGTGGTGCTGAAACTCCAATGATGGGAAAAAAAGATCACTTTTCAAAATACAAAATAAAAAAGCAACTTTAATCACTGTGATAAGATTCTCCTCAAGAACATGCAGTTCTGCCCTGGCAGTCCTGCTGCAGCACATCCATCAGCAAAGGGACCTTGAGCCAGAGGAAACTGTATTTTCTCTCCCGAGCACTCGTGGTTACAAATTCCGTGTGGGACAGTTGGTGACAGCACCAGGGAATGGCTGGAGCTGTGCCAGGGCAGGGTCAGGTTGGATCTCAGGGAAAGGTTCTTCCCCCAGAGGGTGGTTGGGCACTGCCCAGGCTCCCCAGGGCAGTGGGCACAGCCCCAAGGCTGCCAGAGCTCCAGGAGGGTTTGGCTGATCCTCTGGGGCACAGGGGGTGACTCTTGGGGCTGGGCCTGTGCAGGGCTGAGGGTTGGACTGGGTGATCCTGGTGGGTCCCTTCCAGCTCAGCAGATTCTGGGATTCTGTGACCAGAAGCAAATCCTGAGCTCGGACTCCAGGCAGGTGAGACCCGAGGCAGGCGAGGGCTCCTGTCCCTGTCCTGCACAGCAACTGCTGAGCCCCTGCCCGCCTGGAAGGGAGATTTGCTGATTTACACCAGCAGGAGAGGGGCAGCTTTGCAGCCAGAGCAGGGCCACGAGGACCCAGCACTGCCTGGGGGGAGCCCCATCCCAGACTGCAGCCCTGGGAACGTGGAGCCACACGCTGATCCCGGGGGCAAAGCCTTCCCAGGGGCTGGGATTTGGCAGCAGAAGCCAAACCCACATTATCCAAGCGCAGCCACTTCAGCTCCTAATGACACACAGGCCTTAGATCTCCACTTTGCTCCTTCATGGCGAGTGGAAAGAGCAGATCAGAGGACACCCCAGAATCCTTTGAGGAGCATCCAGCACTGGTTTTAGAGCCCTGTGACTTCACTGCCAGCAGTGTTTGCCACTCTCGACGTCTGGAATAAAAAGGCAGACAGAAAAAAAGCACCTTTGGAGCCTTTAAGACTAATTAAGGAGTGCATCAAAAGAAAAAAAAAATGAGAGAAAGAGAAGGAGAGGGAGAGATAGGTTTGGCTGACTGTGAATGAATCTTATAAAATGGAAATGGGAAACATGTGCAAACACTTTAAATATTTTTGCCCCTGCAAGATACTTGAAGACTTCCCTTGTAAAACAAATAGGGAACAAAATAAAACCAGGTTTCCTTCAGTCAGCACATAATCATTTTCATGTTAATTTTTATCTTGTTAACCCAAAAATCTATTAGAAGAAAATTATCTGCCTGAAATCTGGCTTGTGACTCATGCTAAGTGGTTCTGATATTTTGAGAAAATAAATCTTTACACTGTTTACACAAGTCTATCTGAAATTACAGTGTGTAAAAGAAATAATGGTTTCGAGTGACCATAGGTGACAAATGATCAGGCTTCTGATGTTACTCACTTTGGCCTTGTCTGCACTGGAGTTTTTTCCTTTCCTTTGAATCCCCACTAGTTGTAACAATGGCAGAGTAGGACCAGAGCTCAATTCAAAACTGATTGAACCCATTCAACAGAAAAACAATCCTGGAGTGAACTGTGCTGTGGCTTGTGCCCAGGTGCTGAGCAGGGTCAAACCCAATCACAACTAAAATGGGCAGAATCAAATCACAACTAAAATTTAACAACAGACCCATCCTGAACTGGGATGAGCTCACTGCTCTTCCTGCCAGTTTGTGCTGCCAGAGGAGGTCGATTTTAGCAAAGATCACTGGCACACACAGGGCAAGGTGGTTCTGAATGGAACCACAGAATCCCCTGAGCTGGAGGGGGCTCACAAGGATCATCCAAGTTCAGCTCCTGGCCCTCTGACTTGGGGCATAGAGAATCAAACAAACTAAATGAAAACAGGGCATTTTACTCCAGGATTTGAACCTTCCACATTCTGCCCTGAGTTGCTTTATTGCCTTAGCTGAGGCTACAGGAGGACAATTATTTAGTGGTTTATATTGAAGTTGTTACTTAAATTCGCTTAAATTCATAGTGGGCAGCTTGGAAACACTGCCTTAGGTCTGTGATTCCTGAAGAGTGCACAGCATAACATGAGACTGCAGCAAAAGCTGCTTTTTAGCAGTTTTTTGTTATTTTGCAAATTTACTGAGTTTCAGCTAAACCAGTTATCAAAACGTTTCCAGCTGAATTTGCTTTTTAAAGGGAACAGAATCCTTCCCCCCCCTGCTTTACAAGATTCATTCCCATGCCAGTTTTTCCATCCTCTGGCTTTGAGTCTGGCTAAGTCAATAAATAAAAACCAATAAATAGATAAATGCCTCTGCCTGGGGCAGAAATCCTGGGAAGGACAGTCAGTCAGCCAGAGCATTCCATGCTGGGAATGACACATGGATTCTCTTTTTATCCAGGGAAGGCAACTCATTGGCACGGATTGGTATGAAGAGATGGTGGGGAGAAATGTTGGGAGTGAATATTTGTGAGGTGAAAAGCACCTTGAAGTTCCCAGTTGGATCAGAAAACCAGGGAGTGATTTCAGTGGGAGGATGGAGGTGGGAAGAGGTGCTGCTGCATGGAGCCCAGGCTTGGAGCCTGAATTCCTTTGGGAATCCTCTCCCCTGTTTAGCACCTGCTCCTGTGGCCTGGCTGGGCACACTGGGGTGGTTTAGGGAGCACTAACACAAATCCTTCCCCCTCCTCTCCAGGCAAGATCCAGCAGAGAGCAAAGAGCAAACCCACGGGGTGCCTTTGGTGCCGAGGCATTTTTCTCTGAGCTGGAGCAGAGCCATCGAGCCAACGTGTCCTTCCCCTGGGCACTCCTCATCCCTGCTCCAAAGCTGGGCACTGTGCTGGCCCAGGGATGGCCACGGGCTGTCCCACAGCCCTTGGGACCTGCCACATCACAGAGGGCAACCCAGCACCCTTTGGGGGGATCAGCAAAGATTCAACAGGGGAAATGGAGAAAATTAATTTTTTATGAACCAGCACAAATTCTCCTGAGGCTGCAATTCCTGAGGTGACAGTGCCCCTGAGTGTTGGCTTTACCTCAGTAAAGGACAGTACCACACTGTCCTTGGGGGCTGCTCCCATGCCCAGCTCTACTCTGGGATGGAATCCAGGGAATTTTGGGGCTGTTTGCAACAGGAGAACATCCCAGAAACGCCAAGGGTGAGCTGCCCACCGAGGGGACAGCAATGAACGTGTTCAGTTCAATCTCCCACCACAACAACTCCCAGCACAGGCACCACCAACCAAGGGAATCCCATCCCATCCTGCAGGGTGAAGGATGTCTGTTGGGAAAGCATGGAAAAGCCTTTCCTGCTCCTGGAAGCTGCAGAGCTGCCCTTCTGTACCTCCACAGGTACCTGGTGGGTTTATTCCTTCAGGTGCCTGAGAACTGGAGTCTAAAACACAGGATAATTCACAGAGCTCAGGCAGAAAGGGAAACCCAGCCTGAGCACTACCACAGCAGCAGCCACAGAATTACACCCTGTGCTTCCTGAAGCAAGGAAAATTTTCTTCTCTCTTACCCAAAACCGACACAACTGAGCTCAGTGGCTTGAAGTGAATATCATTCAGAAACATAAGGAGGAATGATCTGAGGATTTTAGCAGTGAAGTGCAGTGATTCTGTTAATAAACTGTGCCAATGGCTGTTTGTCTGCTGTTAAAAATGTTTAAAAATTCCTCTGAATTCCTTTAATTTCAGGCCCATCCAGTTCTCTTTATGCTCACATCTAATAATCCAGATTCTTGTCTTTGTATGTGGATAGTGAGGTTATTAAATCACTGTGAACCAAATGCTAAAAAACATGAAAAGGTCATAAAATGGGGCAAACTAGAAAAGTAATGAAATGACCAGAATATACATTATTCACCCAGCACAATCACAAAGAGCCCAGAACATGGCTGGGGGTAGAAAAAAAAAATCTAGAATTTAGCAAGCTTGGGGGGAGAAAAGTGGGTTCAACAGCATTTTTGGTGAGAGGGAATTTTGTGTAACTGTGTGTGTATTTGTCCTAATTTAGGAGCTCTTCCCCTTGTACAAATTATGTTTGTTCTGTTGATGACCATGAAGTTGGGAAAACAAGGGAAGTTTTGCAGGAGCACCCTGGAAATTCTGCCCCCAAAGACCTGCCTGGAAAAGGTCTGGTACCTTCAGGGAGAAGCCAAAAAGGTGGGTTTCATGCCCACAGCTCCAGGAATTAAAGCCACCACGGCCATGGCTGGTGATTGACCCAAGGGGTGGGTTTGTTCTGACCCTTCACCTGCTGTTGAAAGGGTTTTTTTCCCATTGCTTGTGGCCCTAATGAGAATGGCAGGGCTGGGTGTTATCTCAGCCCCAGTGCCAGCAGCCAAATAAAGCAGGAGCTGCCTGCCAGGGCTCAACAGGGATTAATAAAGTGGCAAGATTTACAGGGAAGTCAACTCAACTTGCTTTCCAAAAAACATGAATCAAAAACATTATATTGTCTTGGATATACGTCATTAGTAAATGGGTTTGATGGGTTCCTGGCAGAAGAACACTTTGGGAGCCTGATAGGCTGAAATGTGTTTTACTGGAGCTTTGAGGGTAAGGAAAAGGTGGATGTGAGGCGTGTGAGGTGAATATTAAACCCCCAGTAAAATGGCTCCACTGAAGTTAATGGTGTTCTGCTGCTTTTCATCAGTCTCAGAGGGGTGCAAGTGGAAATCAGAGGGGGTGGGACATCAGGGAGCCTCTCTAGAGTTGGTGGAATGGTCCCTTCTCTATCAACATGTCTTAGATAATGTCTTAGATAACATATTTCCTTTTTTTTTCTTAAATACCTGGAGATATCAGGGTTGAACAGTCTCCAGGAATGTTGGTTCCTTCCATTTTTTATGCCCCTGGGGCTGGAGCTGGATGAGCTTCAAGGTCCCTTCCAACCCAAACCATTCCCTGATTCTACAAACTGTACTATGAACATCTCTTCAAAAAGCCTGAAGAAGCTCTTCTAGGACTGACTCTTTCCAAACTCACAGAACCAACATCAAAGGGAACAGTCTGATCTGCTGAAATAAAAGAAAAGCTAGAAAGTGATTTCAACATTCCTTTGCCCGGCCCCACGAAAAGCACTTTTTCATCTCCAGAGTTGCAACACCCAAAGAGTTGCCCAGATTCAGCTGAGCAGTGGTGCCCTCATTCCACTGCTGTTTTAGGAGCTGTGCAGTCTGTGTGTGCTGGAGATGGAGCTGGCACTGAATTCCTGTCACCTTCAGCTCAGCTGCTGCAGTGACACTGTCTCCTTCTTTTTTGTGTTGTTTGTGTTGTTGGGGGGTTTGTTTTTTTGTGTTTGTCACAGTCTTGTCTAATCTGTGAACATCTAAATATGCTGCTACCACCTGGGGTTGTTGTTTAAGAAAATAGAGCAGGAAACTGGTGTCTGAAGGGAGCTGGCCTGGAAATTGTGGATAAACCAAGCAACGGGTCCCGACACATCCAGGATGTCTCTGTGTGGTAAAAACACACTGGTTACCCCAAGGTTTGACTCAGGAAAGATCGTCACCTTCACTGGGAGGGCTGGCAGCTGATCTGCAGCATTATTGAAGGTCTGATGAGCTAAAAGAATACACCTGTTATTGGAAGATTATTGAGGATTTGGAAGCACATACTAAACCACCTGGAGAGGTGATTGGGTCTGGACAGTTTCTGTACTTATATTTTGTGTTTAAAGCACAAAGAGTAAGTACCAGAAAGAATCAGAGAATCATGGAATGGGTTGGAAGGGACCTTAAAGCTCAGGCTGGGTTTCCCTTTCTGCTTAAGCTCTGTGAAATTATCCTGCATTTCATAACTCCAATTCTCAAGCACCTGAAAGAAATCAACCTCATTAGGTACCTTTTGAAATAGGACTTTGGAGTCTAAATCACTTTGATCCTACTGAAAATCTAGTGGCATTTTGATACATGAAGATAATCAAATATGGAGATGATGAATAAAGAAGAACAGAATGTAGCACTGTCTGTAGGATTCAGAATAGCGTAAAACCCATGAAAGTTTTGTGAGCACATCAGAATGAATGCACTGAGCAGTCCCCAGGAAGGTATCTCTGGGTGCTTGTATTTGGTAGAAGTAAATCTGGATGAAAATAAGACCTATCCAGCAGTGAAAACATCCCTGACAGGATAATGTTCAATTTAAATAAACAGTCCTAATGAGATCTGTTATTACCTGCTATTTTGTCATGCTCTGGCATGCAGTCTTAAGTCTAATGTGTCTAAATGCTGTCATAAATTTTTTCAACCTAATCTGCTCCTGAAAATTTCAACTTGTGTCTCTCGTGGTGCACAGTAAATTAGAGACAGTGTTGAAGTCTCCAAGTGAATCTAAATCTCCCCCAGAAAAGCCCAGAACACCAAAACCAGTCTCTCCCCACTTGAGAACAGATTGCTGGGACTGTTGAGCTTAATAAAGAACTCAGGGTGGACCTGTCAGGCAGACAATTTTGCATAAAATATATACAGCAAATGGTATAGTTCATGAAGAATAGTTTAATGAACAGACATATCCCAGGATTCTGATAGATCAACAGGCTGAGAATATCTCAGTGGCCCAGCAAACAGTGGGAACAGTCCAACTGCAGCATCCTGTGCTGGGTGTTGTGTTACATCAACAGCCTTTGTGCTGCTTTGTGCTGGCAGAGGAGCACTGAAAGGCAGGGAGACTCAAAGGAAAAGGGGAAATGAAAGGGGTCTAACAGAACCTTCTGAGTGATCCAATTCAGTGTTTCATCTAGAGGCAGTAACAGAGCACTTAAATCACTTTTTCATGTGGCTTTCAGGAGCAGAGCCCTTGCAGTTCCTCTGTGGAGAAGGAACACCAAGGCTGAACCAAGAATTTTTTTATGCTCCTAAATAATGCTACAGGCAAGTGGTGATGTTTTAAAAAAGTACCAGAGACCTCAAACTACTCCAATCATCCAATGGTTCTGAATTCTGCAGACTTTGGCCAACGGCTTTTGCTTCAGAAGGGAATGTCACCCCAAAATAGGTACCTAATGGTGTTCAGAACTGAACCTGGGAGGTGTGGGAATGGCTGTCCTGCACCCCAAGAATCCTCACAACACAGGGAGGCTTCTGTCTAGTGCAATGTGAGCGATGTCACCTGTAGGAAAAGGAGACATAATTCAAATTTGTCCACGAATTGTGCAACGTTAAAAACCTTATCACTACTGAGCAGGCAGATGAAGGCACTGGGAGTTCAGTTTTGATGGTAATGATGCTTTTTAGCTTCCATTCCTGTAACCTGCAATTCTGCACAAGTTTTGTCATTCCCACAGTTCCTTCAGAGGTTGGGAGGAGTTTCAGTTTTCCACCAAGGTCAGGACAACTTTGCTGTGCCCCGACAGTCCCTGAGCAGGTAATACTTCTAATGCTTTATTAGCACAGACTGGGGTCAGTAAACACTTTATACTCCCCTCCTCCCATATCTCCCGACGTAATTCCCAAACCCCAGCGCTTAAAGACCGGAGGGATTCCCAGCCCCAAGCCGGGGAAAGCTCAGCAGTTCAGTTCCATTTCAGCTCCTTCGGAGGCCACCGTGGCTGCCACCTTGACAAATGCAGTTGTTACTGGGAAAGAACAAAATCCTTTAATCATTTTCAAACATTAAATTCCATCATGTCTGGCCCATAAACGTAAAGTTCACTTTCCAGGAAGGATTTACCGAAGCCGATACCTCGCGCTGGCAGAAGGTGAACTCGCACATTTTAGCAAAACCATTTTTCGGGGAGGTTTTGCTTTTTTTTTTTTTCTTTTTGATACGTTCTACTCCAAACCCACAATGAAACCCTGAGTGGCTCGAGCTGAACGTTGTCATCTGCCCCCAGTAAGGGCTCTGTTTGTCACGGGCTTACCCCGGGGCTGGCTGCGGGGAAAGCGCCCGAGCTCCGAGCGCGGGTTATCCCTCCCCCGGCCAGCCCCCAAAGCCTGACGTCTGTGCTGGTTTCTCAGAGGCAACGAACAACATCTGGTGCTGAACCAGTGGGGTCAAATAATGTTCTCACCATTTAGCGTAATTAACTCCAACCGCCCGTCTGCCGCTCGGCCCCGGCGCAGCCAACACAAGCAAAGCTGGGCCAAGACGAAATTTCTCCTCATTATTAAACCCAAATCTAAGCACTTGTCTGTCTGTAAAAACAGAGCAAAGGGAGGAAAACTGAAACCAGCGAACAGGGTCTGAGGTTTCAATAAATGTCAGAGAGCGTCAAGTCTGTTTGGATTGCAAATTATTGCTGGCTGATGGTCTATTATTTTACAACTAGCGATTGCTGTCAGGACTTGGGGAGGGGGTGGGAGGGAGAGGGTTCTCCAGGCCCAGCCAGAGGGGAACAGAAGTTACAAAATACTGTAACAATCGCTTGAAAAAATACACCAAAGTCACTTCAATGTTTGCTAAATTTAGAATTTTCATGGAGCGCCTCTTCAAAGAGTAAAGAGGTCTTTGATGGGTGACCCCATCCCTGGAAGCGTCCAAGGCCAGGTTGGAGCAACCTGGTGTAGAGAAGGTGTCCCTGCCCATGGCAGGGGGTGGGACTGGATGTTCTACAAGGTCCCTTCCATCCCAAACCGGTCTGGGATTCTGTGATTTTAAGCCACCCTGTGACAGAAACCACCAGCAGGTCCTCTCTGCCAGAGGGCATTTGCCATCCCTGCCTCTTGCTTCCAAACACCATCCCTGGGAGGAATAAGGCAACTGGAGGACCATGAACATGCAAGAGCAAAAAAAAAACCATTCCATGATTCCATGGTTCTAAGGTGCTGCATCTGGAATGAAGCTGAGAGGACTGGGTGTCACTGACAGAGGGGGAAAAAACTCTTTTTCTCCCTAAAGCTGGGAAACGGATCCTTGTTCTGTGTGTCTGGGGTGACTGAGTAGCCCATTAACACCAGGCAGGTGAATAACAAAAACAGTTGCTTCTTTCCACAGCGAGTACCTGACAAGCAGACAAAATAATTGTGGAGCCTGTGATACTTAATCCAAAAGTTAAGAGCTTGGCACTCTCAGGGCCCAGGCGTGCAGGGAGCACATGTGAAGGGAGGAAGTGTTTTACACAATCATTTGTCAGACCAGAACTGCTCATTAAACATGGTCAGTCCCTCTGAGTGAATTCTCTCCCTCCTGCCTGAGCAGAGCTGAGATGTCCATGGATATCCCCCCATAAACTCCTCTGGTTTAGACACAGCAATTAGAAACTAATTATACTAAAACGCTTAATCCCAATACAGAGAGGGGGGAAAAGAAACTGCTGAAATTTGGAGTTGTTAATCCATCATTCCAAGTGAACAAGTGCCAAAGTGAAGGAACAGACCTGAGGCCGATCCAGCTCGAGGAGGTTTTTCTGTTTACTCTTTCTTTAACCATGGAAGTGCATGTTTGGTTACAGGGGGTCTTACTGTGAATGTGTTGATATTGGGCTTTTCGGGGGCATTTCAGAATGTAACTGTTAAATTTTATTCTCAACCCTCTCTGTGCATCTTAATTTAGTTCTGCCAAGACAAGAATTAAATGCAGCTTTGGTGAAACTAATAAGAAAAACATGTACTAATAAAAAAGGGAGCCTTTCACTCCTGGAAGAAATTACTCCCTGGGAGGGTGGGGAGGCCCTGGCACAGGTTGCCCAGAGAAGCTGTGCCTGCCCCTGGATCCCTGGAAGTGTCCAAGGCCAGGTTGGACAGGGCTTGGAGCAACCTGGGATAGTGGGAGGTGTCCCTGCCCATGGCAGGGGGTGGGACTGGATGAGCTTTAAGGTCCCTTCCAATCCAAACCATTCTGGAATTTCATGATTCTATGATCCCATGATACTTCCAAAAGACGTGTTATAGTTGATGAGACTTGATTTGATTCCTGTGCACTGTGTTTTAGGAGGCTGTGTGACAAACAGCACATCTCTCCTTCAGCGGGCAGTGCCTCAGATTGCACAGTGTAGATAACCACGAATCCATCCAAAGCGTGGAACATTCTACCTGCCATGTATATAACAGCTCCTGGACCATGTGCTCCCAGGGATTTACCATCCCAGGACTATTTTTCCATTCTGTCTAAACTTACCAAGCCCAGGGATTTCCATTCTGTGAGAAATTCCCCTCGATAAAACCCAACATCATTTTCCCTTGTGCGATCCGTCGTTGTCCTGTACAGTTATATCAGGTGAGGAGAAAGCCTCCAGAAACCTGGAATTGTGATAGTTCTGGACAAAATCACAAAAAAGCCAATGCACATCTTTAAACCACTCAGATTTCAGGGTAGAAAGTTTTTGCACTGGGAAAATATTGATGGACTCCACGGGAAAGGTCGGGGAGGGAAAGGGAAGGAGAAGCCTTTGGGTGACTCACGTTCCTCCCGCTCCTCCCCTGACTCCGAGAGGGGGCCAAAATAAGCTTCAAGGTCACCCTCACATTTTGGGCCGAGGGGTTTGGCAGGTGAAGAGTGTTCCACAGGCACGGGGGGCACGGGGAGCCGAGCCCAGGCGGAGCCCACGGTCGCTCTGCACGGCAGAGGTTGATTGTTTTGGCCTCTTTCCTTCGCTCTGGGGGAAAATCGAGGCACCTTCTTGGGCCATTATTGGTGCGAAATCATAAGTTACAGTTTTATTACCAGTTGCTGTGTGCGTGTGTGAGGGAGAGAGGAGGAGGTGGGTACAGGAGAGTATAACACTCTTTTGTAACCACGAATCCATTCTTTTCCCCCCCCCCCCTCTTTGCAAAACACAGGTTTAATTTAGGGAGAAGAAAATAGAAAACTAGAATTTGCTTTTCCACATCGTGTCAAACAGCCATGTTTTGACAATTTTTGTCGTATTTAAAGCCTGCTTTTCTTTGAACTCTGTTGAATTCTTCACTTTGCATTGCTGAAAAGAATCAAGAAAAAAAAAAGAAATAGGTGGGTTGTATGGATTTATTCTGGCTTTATAAAATTGCAAATTATTTTAGCCCACCTCACATACTAGTCTAGAGGAACCATGTTTTCCACTTAAAACCTGCATTTCTTTCCATTGCAGATTTCAAAGCCCCACAATCTGTGCTGAGCTCTGAAGTTCTGTTCAGTGAATTGGTTCACTTCCAAAAAAAAAAAAGGCAGAGAAATTTGGAACTGGAATTAGCGTTGTTGGGGGAAATGTTTTCCCCCCCATGAACTCCAGGATGTTTTCATTGATTGTTTTGCATATGGGACAGATTTATTTACTTTTCCCAGTGTCAGGAGCCTCAGCTGGGTTTTTCAATAGAATCCAAAACCAACAGGTTTTAGAAACTGGAAGATTTTTGTGTTCAGCTCAGTAGGACTGGGACAGTGTGTTCTTTGGGGTGATATCATGGCTAGTTTGTCATCATGTCCCTCTCCATGGCTGTGACTGCAGGAACACTGAACCATCTCCCAAGATGTGCTTTTCCTGCAGTTCAGAGCTCAGCCCTCTCTGTTCTCCTCACAAACCGTGTCTGATCCTCTGCATTTATGGTCTGTGGGAGTCACTTCCATCGAGACTTGTTGCCCAGAGAAGCTGTGGCTGCCCCTGGGTCCCTGGAAGTGTCCAAGGCCAGGTTGGACTGGGCTTGGAGCAACCCTGGGATAGTGGAAGGTGTCCCTGCCCATGGCAGGGGGTGGAACAAGATGAGCTTTAAGGTCCCTCCCAACCCAAACCATTCCACAATAAGATGTCCTCTCCCATCATGTTTCAAGAAGTGACCACATTTACCAACAGATTTAGCAACCAGTTCAATGGTTGGTTTAGCAACAATTTCAGTGTTCTGTATATATTGCCCAAGTAATTTTCACACTGAATTTTCCCACTGAATTTTCCAGCTGAACAATCCTGAAAATAAAAATCCAGTGAATTTCCATTAAAATGTGGCCTAAAATTGCAGCAGTTTTAATAACTCTCATTCTGCTTGGCTAAAATACCTTAGAATAATTTTCCAATTCTAACCAGGCACATTTATTAATTGGCCTCACCCAGAACACAGATGAGAAAAACACTGAGAAGGAACATCACATTTTTTTGGATCTCCAAAAGATTTTTCCAGTCAAAATTCCATCCAAACTGGGGCTTAACATTTAGGAGTTGGACTTGGCATTTTAAGATCTGGTTGACGAAGCCTGGCTTGGGACAAAACAAAAAAGGCTGTTGAACAAAACCTGCAGTGAGTCCCTGATGGATGTGCTCTGTCTTTGGTCACATTCAGCATGTGAACCCCCCCTGTTGGGTTGACCACCCTGAGCTCAAATATTATTTAATGCTGGTGCAAAAAGAAAATAATAATAATACTGTGGTGTGAGTGTTCCACAGCGCGGCTTCCAATTCACCTCTGGCCTTCCAGGCTCGGGGCAATGAGTCATTTGATCCTGACAGGAGGGGTGCAACGTTCCCAGGACTTCTTGGGTGGAAGAGGGTTGGTAGGAAGCAAGTCCACAGTGAGCCATTAAAGCTGATGAGGATTAATACCCTCCCTCACTGGCTTAATGTACAAAATGCATCGATCGCTTGGAGAATTGTGCTTAAGTCCACAGCTGGGAGCAAACCTGTGATCTGAGGGCTTTTGGAGTGTGTATGTACTACCTAACTAATGGTGGAACAAACCCCCAGTGCAGTAGGGCTGGGGAGTCCCACTCCAGCAATAACATATTGTAAAGGATCAAGTTTCAGGACAATTAGCTCCTGGCTGCAGTTTATTACCCCATCGGAGATTTAAAACATGATTTTTTTTTTCCCCCTACTGCATTCCAACAATACTTAAGTGTCTGGAACTGACACTGTAAAACAATAATAGAGTGACAAATATCTGTCTATCTGAAGACAGACCCACTAGCTGGGTTGTTTTGAGACAATAAACTGTAAAAAAAAAATACTTTAAAGTAGTCTTTTCTCCTACTTCTCCCAAGGTAACAGAGCTGAGTGGAAAGGTTTTTAGTGTGTTGTTTGATTTTTACTGTTTGTGGGATCTCAGGATGGTTGAACAGCAGCATGTTCTTCATGCTGAGCACTCTGCAGAGATGGGGAGCCTGGTGTGGCTTCTGAAGGCCAAGGCCCAAGGGCTGGAAGGGAGGAATCACTGTTATTTCACCATCAGGACTAAAGGACATCACCGGTGGTGAACAAGAATTAGGTGAACTAAACTCCTTTCTGCAGATATCAGTTCTCTCCAGTGGCCTCTGATCAGAATAACCAACCCAAAATGGAATAAAATCTGCTCTTGGCTGGCAAACCCCAAATCTGCTCTGCAAGAGTGGAATGGGAAGTCCCAGGTAAGCACAGCTCTGTGGGTGTGAAGAAGCTGAGCAGTGAGCTGGGCTCATGGCACCATCAATCCATGGAACAGGAGTGTCCTCTAGGCCAGTTTTTTGGCTGTTTTCCAGTGTTTGCACACGGAGTGCAGACAGGAGCAGATCTGTGTGTCAGACACACATCTCAGGGCACACCCTCTGCCATGGCCCTGGAGGTCCTTCCCAGATGGAACAAGGGAGCTCAAGCTCCTGCTGCCTCGGGCAAATTGGCTGTGCTCAGGTGAGTCCAGGACAGCAGTGGGTGAAAGAGGGGCAGGGAAATCATTCTTCAGATCCAGATTTTTTTGATTATTGCAGTTATCTGTCAGACTGAACCAATCATTGCCCATCAACGTCCCCCTCCAACCAGGACTATGTGTTTCCAAACCAAGTCTGTAACAAGGGTCTCCAGTCCCAGCTGTGGAAGCTCTGGGAGTGCTTTGGCACAGGGACTGGTGCAGCTCTACCCTGATAGTGGCAGACCTGCAGGTTTCCTTAGTGCTGAGCACCTTCACCTTCTGCTGAGCTCAGAAAGGAGGAGAAGGTATTTCCTGAAGCACTCAATTCCCCAGTAAGCCAAGACCAAAACTGTGCCAAGCAGGTACCTCAGTGCAGCTCTTTAAGCCTCCCCTCTGCCAGAACACACGTGAGACTGAACAACAGAGACCAAACTGGGGGAGAAAGTGTTCCTACAACGTTGCACTTGAACCCACTGCACTGTGGAGCTTCTGCATCACTCAAACCAAGCTGTGTCATTTCTAGAGCTTGGAACAGGGAGAGCATGACAGCATGAAGACAGTTTTATTTCCTTGGACTGGATGGCTGCTCCATTGGAACATCATTTGCAGAACACCAGGAGCAGAAATATGCTTGGGGACATCTTGCTAGGCTGGCTTTTAATACCCGTGCCTGCAAACAGCCCTGCAGCTTCCAAAGCAGAATGCCAAGGATCAGCAAGAGAAATGAAAGCACACAGGGGGAAAAAGGGAAAGCTGGGAGCTGTCAGGGCCGATCTGCAAGAGTTTCCACGGATTGGAAGTGAAAAGCATCGTGCATTTTGCAAAACACGGAGTTGCAATTAGAGGAGCAAATTGTAGCGATTATACCACACATAACACTCCTGAGTGACACAATAAACAGCGGGGCAGAGTTATTTAAATTTAATTAAAGGGCTATTTACTTAGAAACTGATGTTTCAATCATAACCAGGGGGCTCCCACCAGGACCACGCTTCCCCTGTTGGGTTGGGTGTCGTGCAGACCCGTCCACGTCAAGGTATCAAAAGCCCTTCCCTGGCGTGGCCGTGGCTGCAGACGGAACCCCGGAGGGGCTGCAACCTGAGGCTCTCTGCTCCAGGAATGGTGTCAGCACGGCAGAAACCCGAGTCTCCAGGAATCCAGGGGTAGGACTGGGGCCTAAGAAAATACAGAGCAATTGGTGCAGCAGAAAACCGAGGCTGTTCGACGTCGTTTTGCCTCCAGTCGCTTTGGGTGGGATTCAACTCACTAAACCATACCCAGCTCTAAGTCACCTGTCTGGTTTAAGCTGTTTCCTAAGCCCACTTCAAAGCCTGGAGCAGAGAGAAAAGCCATGTTAGAAATGGAGTTGTGCCACCTCCCTCTCACAGGGATTCTCACACAGGTCCTCTCCCTTTTTCAGGTAACTGCAGAATCAAGGAATGGTTTGGGTTAGGAGGGACTTTAAACCATCTTGTCCCACTCCCTGGCCACGAGCAGATCCTCCTTTCACTAGACCACATTGCTCCAAGCCCTGTCCAACCTGGCCTAGGACACTTCCAGGGATGGGGCAGCCACAGCCTCTCTGTGCCAGGGCCTCCCCACCCTCCCAGGTGGTGTCCAGCGTGGAGGAGGTGCCTCATCTTTCACCAGTGGGAGGTGGAAAAGCCGAATCCCAGTTTTTCTGTGTCAGAATCCTGCGCAGGAGGATGTTGCTGATGCCATCAAAACTGTACGTCCAGCCTTTGTGGACCTCTGTCTGCATTCCAGAGCAAGCACAACCAGAGGGTTTGGTAATCTTGCCTGGCTGCCTCCACGG
The DNA here is from genome assembly GCF_003945725.1 of Corapipo altera. Taxonomy (NCBI): domain Eukaryota; kingdom Metazoa; phylum Chordata; class Aves; order Passeriformes; family Pipridae; genus Corapipo; species Corapipo altera. The sequence goes on from NW_020884913.1 coordinate 633,617, forward strand.
CGTGGTTTTGGGCAGAGACTGAGCCCAGCCTGGTTTCCACAGGTCAAGGTTAAGGCACGTTGGTGGAGTGGTGCAGGAGTCAGCCCGAGCTGCCAGTGTGCAGTGGATAAACACAGGCTGCTCTCCCTGGATAAACAGCAGCCCTGGCACGTCATTTTCCAGTGATGTCGATCTGGCACCTTCCTGCTGCACTGAATCCACTTTGAGGGAGTAAAGTGAAAAAAAAAAAAAAAAAAAAAAAGAAAGTGGGAAAACTAACAATGCTAAAAAAAGGCCTGCTATATTTAGAATAAATCTGAGGATGCATTGGTCAGTCTCCAAGGGAAGTGGCCCAATGACCTGATTACTGTTCAGCAAAGTAGATGGGAAAAGCTGAAACTGGAAAACTGAATTGGTTTTATGACCTTTAAGAAGTGCAGTCAGAAAAGTGAGTTTAATGCCTCTATCTGACCATTTGTTTATAATATTAGTCATTCTTAGAAGAGAGCCTGACTCATGTTGCCAGAGTTTTCTCCTCCTGTATAAACTGAAATGCTCTGATATTAAGTTATTTAATTATTTTAGGCCCCTCCCAAATTAATGTTCTCCTTGAAGCACCTTCTCCTCCCAGTGACACCAAGTCTGCACAGAGTAACAACACCTGGCACAAGTTCCTTCCACTCAGCTTCAGGCTCCTACTGGAGGTGGCCAAAATTAGAAGCACATTCACCCTGAGCTCTGTGCTCAGGGCTGGGAGGATGAACACCCAAGTTCTGGGCTTTCAGATTTATTTGGGGCTAGAATTTTCTGTTTTGCCACATGTTGGGATCTCTGCAGTTAGGAACACTCCAGCATGTTTTGTCTTTGTGTGTTTATGATTCCGTGAGCTGAGAAGGTAAGGATTGGGCAATAAAGATCATTCCACTGAAATCATCACTCAAACTGCAGATTTCACACTTGATTTTAAAAACTGGGCTGAAAACCGTGGTTGCATTTTTCTGTTGACTCCTTCTCTATGCCACGTCTATTTTACATGCATATTAAGAAGGGAGGTCTATTTATAAATTACAGCCTGATAACAGCTGCAAAGAGCCATCAGACCTAATTGTGACTGTAAGCCCCAAATGTGCCCTTCCATCCCTCCAGAAAAAGGGCTCTGGGTGGAGACCCTTTAAAAACTGGCTCCAAACCCCCCCTCAGGTGTTTAGTTCGAGGATTGTCACCAAGGTGTGAGGAGAGGAAAGCCACCCCAGCCCAGAGTGGCCAACACTTCCCTTCTCTGCTGTTCCTGGCCCTGCAGCCAGCGGGTTCCCTGGGGAGCCCCGGGGCAGCACTGACTCACCACGGCCGCCTTCTCCTTCCCACTGGCACAGATTCCACTCCTGAACTTGGCAGGGCTGGAAAACTGGCCCTGCTCCAACACACCCACAGTGCCCCAGCCGAGCTGCCTGGAGCACAACCCTCACACAACCCTCCCAAGGCAACACTTTCCCCGTTGGCACCTACACTGGCACAGGGACATGGCTGGTGCTGCCTCCTGCCCCAGCACCCCCTGCTCCCCTGGGAGAGCTGAGGGCCTGGCTTGGAACAGAGAGCAAGCAGCCAAAGGGACAGATAAACGTGCCCATGGAGCAAGAGGGGTGATTCATTGCGAGGAGAGCTGCAACTCGACCCGGGGGAGTGGGAAAAGCAGTGTGCACTTCAGTCCTGCTCTATTTTCATGGAGTTCTTTTTGGTTTCTGGGGTCTCGGGGTCAGTGGGTGGCTTTGCCGAGGAGTGATTTGCAGCATCACCACGGGCAGGGACACCTTCCATTAGCCCAGGTGGCTCCAAGCCCTGTCCAACCTGGCCTTGGACACTTCCAGGGATGGGGCAGCCACAGCTTCTCTGGGCAACCTGTGCCAGGGCCTCCCCACCCTCACAGCCAAGAATTCCTTCCCAGTATCCCATCTAACCCTGCCCTCTGCCAGTGGGAAGAATGCCCCTGTGTCCTGTCCCTGTCTCATCTAACCCTGTGTCCTGTCTCTCCAGGCCCTTGTCCAAAGTCCCTCTCAGCTCTCCTGGAGCCCCTTTAGGCACTGGAAAGGGCTCTAAGGTCTCCCCAGAGCCTCCTCTTCTTCAGGCTGAACAACCTAATAAACAAAACAGAAATATTAAATATATTTGTTAACATCAAATGTTATAAATATTCAATTTAAACACACGTTTAAGACCTTTCACTAAATGATTGACCAGAGGTTTATGATACAAGTCAGTACTAAACAAGATTTGTTTAAAGCACAGTTACATTTTAAAAAGCAAATGCTGTCAAACCATTCATGGGGGAAAAAAGTGCCTTTGGCATTGCGTTAACAATATATTTTTAATTTCCCAGTTGCTGCAGTCTTGCTGTTTGCACTTAAGTCTGTCAAAAAGAATTGTTTAATAAGTACCATGGAACAAAGGGACTGGAAATCACCTCCCTAGGAAAGCTAGAAAAGCTTTCAGCAAGAACCTGAAGAAAGTACAGGCTGGTCAATACTGGTGGGAAATGACTGTTTGTATTCTAATTAAAGGAACTTTGATATATTAAACATTCCCAGTTGATGAATAATGTCTCCTAAGCAAACAGCAGAGGGGTTTTAGAGAACAGGGATATATTGGTGTGTTACCATGTCAGTCACGCAGGAATCTCTTCCATGTTGTGCTCAGTTTTTAAGATCAGCATCTCTGTGGTAGATTCATCAAACTCTGGCCTAACTCAACTCTGGATATGAGGCAGAAGGAGGAGGGAAATGCCACATCAATCCATGTATAGCAGGGACACAAACACCTCCTCTTGCTTCTTTTCAACTTGATAAGTAACTTCATGAAAAGGAAGGATGCAGGCTGAGGGATTGGTAAAAACCTCTGGGTTTGGTGGGTAAATCCAAAGAATGTAAATTCCGTTGGGCTGGGTTTGTTTGTTTGGCTGGTTCTGTTTTGGTGTTTTGCAGCATGGAGCCCTATCTTTATTATCAGCAAAACCAAATTACAGAATAAATCATTCAATATCAGTTCCTGGCCTGGTCAACTGCACAACCCCAACCTGTGTTCCAAAGCCAGTGCTCCCTCCTGATAAAGCATCACTGCACAGCAGGCTCTTGGACAGCTTTGAGCAGAAGCAGCCTATTTCCAGCCCTGTCCTACAGAACCTTCCCGTGGCTTTGCCCTCCTTGCACAACCCTGACACTTCAACCTTTCACTGAGCAAGGCCAGAGACTCGGAGGAGTTGAGTGGCCTTGTACAAATAACCCTCAGAACCAAACCCAGCTCTCCAGGGACCTTCACCAGCTGTGCCTGGAGACCTGCTCAGCTGGAAGCATCTTGGTGGCAGCTGGAGCTTTGCAGTGGCAGCTCCCAGGACCTGCAGCCCTCACGTGTCACCTCCAGGCAATCCCTCAGCTTGGCTGCTCCTACCCGGTAATTATCTCCTCTCAGCCTCATGCAGCGTTATTTCCTGGTCTTATCTGGGGGGGAAAGTGAGCTCTGGGTGTGCATGGGAAGCTCTCACACCCTCCCTGAGTGCTGAACCTTGCCTTGGCATCCTGCACCAGATCTGGAGCTCTGCTGAACCAGTCTGAGGAGCCCCGTGCACAGGGAGGGGCATTTTGGCTGCAGTGAACCCCATGAACCCGTCCTGCCTCTCACTCCTCCTGCTCACAACAGGCCTGATGGCATCTCCTTCCCAGTTCAGCTCTTGGATCATCCCTGCACTGATGGCACAGTGAATGTGCAGCTGGGAATGGCAACAGCAGCTGCTGGTGCACAATATTCCCAGAATCCCAGAGTCGCTGAGGTTGGGAAAGATCTCTGGGAACATCGAGTCCCCCCTGGGCCCGATGCCCACCTTGTCCCCCAGCCCAGAGCACTGAGTGCCACAGCCAGGCTTTCCTTGGACACCTCCAAGGATGGGGACTCCAAACCTCCCTGGGCAGCCCCTGCCAAGGCCTGACCACCCTTTCCATGAGGAAATTCCTCCTGATGTCCAACCTGAGCCTCCCCTGGCACAGCTTGAGGCCATTCCCTCTCCTCCTGTCCCTTGTTCCCTGGGAGCAGAGCCCGACCCCCCCCTCGGCTCCCCCCTCCTGTCAGGGGGTTGCAGAGCCAGAAGGTCCCCCCTGAGCCTCCTTTTCTCCAGGCTGAGCCCCCCCAGCTCCCTCAGCTGCTCCTGCTGCTCCAGCCCCTTCCCAGCTCCCTTCCCTTCCTTGGACATGCTCCAGCCCCTCAGTGTCTGACTGACCATTCAAAAAGTAGAGCAAGAAAATATTTGGAGGCCCAGGTAAATCAGGGCTGCCGAGGGAGCTGCATCCCCTGGTTGGGTTGGGTTCTAGGAGGGTACTGTGACCAGCAAGGATGGGAGTGATCTGAGCACCACATGCTTTAAGCTCCTCCCTGCCTGGAGCAATTTCCCAGAACAATAAAGGTTTTGGGGGTGTGAAGAAGAGAAAACAAGAAAATGTGACCGGAATTCCTCTAACCATTGTGAGGCTGGTTCTAACCAATGGTTTCAGGGCTCCTTCTCAAAGCCAGAAGAGCGGAGAAAGAGAAGGGCTGGGGGTGTGGGAAGGGAGAGGAGCCACTTCTGGAGATGGGAAAGATCTCTGTAAGTGTGTTCGTGGTGCCAGCACAGCTCCAGGCACTTTGGGTTTCCTGCTGTGGCTGTGGATTGGCCAGTGCTCTGGGTGGCTGGGAACCAGCAGCTTGGATGGGGAATGCAGCCTGGAAAGCCAGGCCCATGTACTGGGAGGGACTGGCAAACACCTCCAGCTGTTTCTAGCAAACATGCACAAGGGCTGTATTTCGGGACCTGACTCTCATTAGCAGTAGTTCCCTGGTTCCAGGTCCTTTACAGGATGGAGGGTTTTAAGAACACATTTTACCATCCATTTAATGTAACAATATTAAGCTAGATTTGGCAAGGCCACTTCAGACATAAAACTTTAAAATGAGCTTTTTCAGAGCATAAAATCACAATTGGTCCTGCTAGTAAAAGGATAAAATAAATGTCTATTCACCCTAATTGCTGTCAAACTTGTGATTTTTTGTTTTGTTTTCTTTTATATGTAGTAAAGCCAACGTGGTTTTATTGTATAGGGTGCAAACGCTCACCGTGTAATATTATAAATCCTGCAGAGAATTAAAGCATCTGCACATTTTTCCTGGCCTGGTTCTTGCTTTAACTCGAAACGTCTGTGAGCACTGGCACAAAAGAAAATCCTGTGGGCGAGCCTGATCCCACCTCTTTTCCAATTCCACTCTTTCCGAGCCCTTTGCTCGTGTATTGGGATTTAACAGTCTGAGTGCAGCTGATGACATACTTAGGAGCATGTGAGAGTGTCAGAAAGGGCTCTGGTACAGAACATTCAGGGGTTTTATCCACCTCATTATCCCAAAGAGTTGGAAGGGCTCAGCCTCCTACAAGCTCAAGTTGGAAAACAATAATTATTAGATCAACCATTGCAGCTCAGAGCCAGCGTGAGGAGATCCACGGGCTGAGATCTCAGTCCTTGGGTCTCCCTGTACTTCCAGAGCAGCTCTGCCTGCTGCAATTCCATCAGCAATTCCTGCTCTACCTCTGCCTTGTCCCTGAAAGCCCCTACCAGGAGCTCAGAGGGTTTTGGAATTCATTGCCCCGAGCTGAGGGCACTGGCTGATGTCCCACCGAGGAATGTGCTCAGGAACTGCTCCTGTTTCACCTGGGCTGGGGGTGTAAACGGATAAAACCACGGGAAGAGACAGCTCTGGCAGGCCCCAGGTAACCTCAGCTCCAGCCCAGGGACTGAGGGGTGTGGGATAACCCAGCACATGGACACAGCAATGCTTCCATCAAAGTGTGGAAGGAACAACCCCCTCCCAGTTACTGCTCTTATCTCTTTTCCTTGAAGGCTTCTCTGACTTACAGAGGTGGCCCAGCTACCTAAGGGAGTTATCCAGGGATGGCCATCCCAGAGATGGAAACAGGAAAATGGAATATTTGGAGTTTGCAGATTATTTTTTTTGAAAAGCAGCAAAGAATTTGGCTCTGTGGCCTCGCCCATGTCGGGGCTGTAGGAGCCAGAGACCCCCTGCTTTCACCTCCTCTGCCTTCCCCACCCCTGCTTTAGCTTTGCAAGCACTTCAGTCAGAAATAAATATTCCTCTTTACTTTGTTTTCATGGCAGAGATCAAGAAGTGGATTTGCTTATTTGGAAATGGAACAAATCTGCTGCTGGAGAACAGCCTGAACTCCAGGTTTCCCAGGTTTCCCTGGGACTTGCAGCCCTTGTGAGCACTTGGGCACCAACACAGGACAGGGCTCAGAAATCACACTTTCCCATCGTTCCTGGGGACTCCAAGGAGACCTCATCATGCCAGGCATCTCCTATTAGTAATCCTGCACAAATGCAGCCAAAAAGCAGGCTCTTGTTTCCAAAACAATTTCATCATTTCCCTTATTTACTTCATTATCACTTCAATCTGCAAATGAGGTTTCAGTTGAGGCTGAAAAAAAAATAAAAAGAAGGAACATTCCTCACCTTATATTTTCTTTTTCATTACTTTCTTCAGATTTTGCAAAAAGAATCACGATGGGTTTCTCAAAACTTGTACTTTGTTTTTATGTTTAATCTTTACCACTCCAAACCCAGCAAAAATTAAAAATTAGTTTTCAAATTAAATTAAGGAGATTTACACAGTATTTCTTTCTGTTGCTCCTCAGGGGATTATTTGGAGAGTGAGGATTTTTCCATTACAAACTGGATGTACTGGCAGGAGGATTCCAGCCTCCCAGCCAGCCCCAGCACAGATAAGGGCTGGCCTGGTTTGCACTATGTTATTCTCCCACTAGATGTCCCAGTAAAATGTTATTTACATTGATTAGGTTGAAGGACTTCCCTGGAATTCAGGTTTTTTGGCCACTTTTACAGGCTAATCCCAATTGGACTTTTGGGTGTAGCATTTTTTAAGACCCAAGCTTTGGAAAACAAAGAGGGAGAATGGATCTAGATTGCAAAAACCACGTTAAGACACATTATTCCAGAAGCCCAGGCACTGTGGGGGTGCTGTGTGCACTTCTGGTTGATCAGTGAAACAGAAATACAAGCAAATAACCCCGAGGATTTATCACAATTAATTATGGCTCCTCCTTTTGTGGGAAACCTTCCTAGGATGGAACATTCCAGCAGGAGCAACAGTAGCTCACCAGTTAGAACTGGTTGTTTCTTCTAGATTTTATTATATCATAGAATCTTGGAATGGTTTGGGTTGGAAGGGACCTTAAAGCTCATCTCATTCCTCCCCCTGCCCTGGACAGAGACACCTTCCACTATCCCAGGTTGCTCCAAACCCCATTCAACCTGGCCTTGGACACTTCCAGGGATCCAGGGGCAGCCACAGTTCTCTGGGATCACAGGATTAAATGATTCTACCTGTGATAAACTGTGTGTGGGTCCAGGATTTTGCTCCTCTGTGAAAGGAGAATAAGAGACACAGACTTGGGTTGTTGTTCTCCACTCCTGCTCATTGTCTGAACCAGGAGGGTTCTGGCCCAGTCACAGCCCCCTGTTCACCTCCTGCATGTCTGGACCCTGCCCAAGTGCCAGGGAGCAGGAGTGTCACCAGGGAGCAGGAATGTCACCTGCTCAGCCTGGCCCCTGTCCCGGGGGACAGCCCAGGCAGCTGGACCTGCACATCCACACGGGTGGTGGGTCCCACACCCAGCCTGGAGGATGGGAAGGAGCTTCCCGAGGACTGTGCTAAATTTAACCCATTGCTTCATGTTTCAAAACAGTCTGGAAGAGTTAAAAAAAAAAAACAACAAACCAAACCCCAAACCCTTGTAAGTCTCTTGTACCCCCGTGGAAGTGCTGGGTCCTACCCCGGGCTGTGCTGTGTAATTGGAGCTGCTGGGGCTGGTTTGATGGCTTTTGTTCTAGTTGGTGGTCTGTTCCCAGCCTGCCACGAGCAGAAAAAGCACCTCACTTGTTCCTTCTTGCCAAACTTTTTGCTGTCCTTCAGGAGGGGGAAGGTTTGAATCAGACACTGTCACTGCCTGGGGGGAAAACTCCAATGCAGACAAAGCAACTCCCCCCCCCCCAAACCCCTAAATACCCCCAAACTGCTCCAGGTGCAGAACACAACACATGAGGAGAAACATGTTAAACTGTGTTCCTTTTTGAGCTGGAATTAAAGGAATTGGATTAATGATTATAAAAGTAGACATATGAAAACAGATTGACTACAGATAGGGAAACAGGTGAGGACAAACAGGATGGGTGATAAGGGGACAGGTGGGTTAATTAAATTGCTTTTTAAAATACAAAAGAGTCGTGTGAGGTAAGAAGGAATGGTAAGTGATGGGGTTTAGGGTGACTGCTTTTTGTTTTAACTGCACAGGATCACCAAACTGTCACTTAAAAGGAAGATGCTCAGAGAGAACTGACCTGCACCGACCAGAATTCCTCTCTCCTGGAATTACTGAAACTTCTTCATCCAATTAAAATTTTGCACCCAGCTCCCTCTCAAGCCAATCTGGAGAAAGAAGCTTTTGCAGAAGTATCCCTACAACTGATAACAAGGGAAGCCAAGAGGAATCAGCCCCTCTGGGGGCCTCTCATCCCTTGGGCTGTGGGAGCCTGAGCCCAGGTCAGACACCTGCACAGTTAAAGGCAGCAGCAAATCCTGACCTTCATTCCCCTAGAAAAAAATGCAAATAAATCAAAACCAATCCTGAAGATGAGTTCAGTCGCTCTCTTTACACATTTCCCTTTTTCAGAGAAAATCTCTCCTGGAGCACTCAAACTGAGCATCTTGTTTTCCTTCTTGGGAACTCTTTAAAAGGATTGGGATTGTCTTTTGTTGGGGTTTTTTTTTGCCCTTTTTTTTTTTCCTGGGAGCAATTAAATCAACAGACAAATGTGGAAGCTCTGACTGGAAAAGCATGTCCAGACTGGTCTGTAGAGAAAAAAATATGGTGATAACAAGGCAAATCCTGCAATTTCAGGTTTCTATTACATTCATGGGGCAATGGGGAAAAAGTACTGCTCAGCTTTTCAAAGTGTGTCTGCAGCCAGCAATCTCAGCCTCTCCATTACTGGGCAGTAAAAGTCAGTAAAGGATGGAACCAGACAAAATATGGGATGAGAAGAGCAGGGGCTGGAGGATGATTTCTGGGGTGTTGCTCTGGTATAATGTGATATAATAACCTGCAGAAAGGCTGGTGCACTCAGACAGTCCCCTGGAGCTTGCCAGGATCTTCCTAAGTGGAAGAAAAAAAAATGGACAATGTGTTTTCCCCATTTCCCTGGGCTCAGTTTTCCTCAGCTTTGAATGCAAGAAATCCTGGGTATCCTCTTCCATCTCTCAACACAGATCTCCAGCCAAATAATACTCAGGCATAAACATTGGGAAGCCCATCAAGAAGGAATGAGGTCCCAGCCCAGCCAAACCCTCTGTCTCTGTGCATCTGCCTTTGCTTGTCTCAGGATTTGATGGATCAACAGCGTGGAGGAGCAGCTGATGAGCCCTGGGGATTCCCAGTGTTGATAAATCACAGTCACATCCCATCCTCAGCCCGGGAAAAGGGAATTGCTTGAGATGTGAGGGACAAACTGACAGGGAGACAGAGATGGGGAGAGAACAGGAAAACTGATGTTTCTTTAATAAAGCAGAGTTTTATAAAACTCATAATTCTATTAGAGAGGACTTGGTAAGAGCTCAGGGTTTATCTGCGGTGGGGGAACAACTCCAGCACTTGGAAATCCCGTTTCCTTTCCTGGATTCATCAGTGGCTCAGTCTTGAAAAAGAGGATTATGATACAGCTGTCCCCTGAGGAACTGTAAGGCTCAGGTTCTCCGAGTTAGCAGTGCTGTGCTCTGAGATTATTCCATGGAAGAGAGCTCCCATGGCAGGGCATTCCCATGGCAGGGCATTCCCATGGCAGGGCATTCCCATGGGGCACCCAACGCCTTTGCAAAGGATTCCAAAAGGCAACCAGAAAAAAACCCCACCCCAGACTAACCTGGCACTGCAAACCCTACCAGAGATTACAGTTTTGTTTCCAACTCTACAAGAAACCTTTGGTTGACTTAACCTACAAAAGATAATAACGTGCAATTAACGTGTAACAAATGACAGGTCTTATTATTGCTGGAACCAAAAGCACCTCCAGGACAATTTTCCATTCCTGGCTCTGTCTGACCTAAGTGAATAGGTTTTTTGGGGTGGTTTTCTTTTTTTTTTTTTTTTTTTTTTTTTTGTGTTATTTTTTGATTCCCAGCATGCAGGTTTTAAGAGCCCAGGGTGCAAGAAGGCACCATGGGATCCAGCAGGAATTATTTTAACTAGCCCTCTTCCTGAAAGGCAGTTATTATGAAACTGGGAGAGATGTGTCTCTGATAAACAACACCCACCTTCCCCAGCCTGCAGCCTGTTTGAAGTGGCACTTGGCCAGAAAAGAGCTTTGTCAACAGCTTTAATTTGGGTTCTTTTAATTCAGGGCTTGGTTTGCTCCAGCAAGAGGCTGCAGTTCCCCCATTGAGGAATTCAAAGGGTTCTCTCAGTTTTTCAGTTCAGGTGAGATGGTCACAAGGTTCAGAGCACCAGAGGACAGTGGATCGTGGAATTATGGAGTGGATTGGGTTGGAAGGGACCTTAAAGATCCTGTTCCAGGGACACCTTCCACTAGAAATGAAAACTTGAAGTGGGCTGACACAACCACACCAAAATCTGTTGTTATTCCTCATTTACAAGTCACATCCTCTCAAAACCTCTCCAATCTTCTGGAAGCTGAGGTCCTGATATTGGTGTTTCAGGGCAGACCAAGCAATCCATGGCTCATACCCAGCACTTCCCAGGCTTAGGGTGGAAAAGTGTCCATGGAATTCATCACAGTGTGTCTCTGATTCAAGGACCAGCTGAAGTTTTCCTAATTTTTCCTCCGAATTTCCACTGGAATGGGCAAACCAGGGGATTCCTATGGTGGCATCCAAGGCATAAAGCATTCCCAAGCAGTGGAAGGAGCTGAAAGGCTTCACCTCTGTCCCTTGTCCCAACCTTAAGAGAGGCCCAATTATAAAACCAATTAATGAGCTAAAATTTCAGGTTCTCAGTGTTTTTCACAACCCAGCTCAGTCCCCAGCCCTGGTCTGGGCATGAGGGCTCAGTGTCCATCCTGCCTGCTTGTTCTCCTGGTTAGATTTGCCTTTTCCTTCCTGTTTAACCCTGGTTCAGGACGTTCCACTCTTTCCAATAACCAAAGCAAGCTGCCGTGGGGCTGCAGGAGCTGCAAAGGCTGAATTTCACCCACAGCTCCTGCAATAATTCTTACAGCAACCATTATGATCCTTCCAGATGTTGGTACAAGCATTATGCTTTCCAAGTACAACTCAAATCCCACGTGTATCCCAAAACCACATGGAAGGGGAGAGTCAGATCTGGGGGTGGACGGTGTCTGTGGAATTTCCTCAGCTCTCTGCACTCAGGTTCTCTCTCCATCCCCTTCCCCTCCTGCCACAATTAGCTTAATGACTGCAAATAGCAATGAAGGATTTGCTGCAAGAAAGGCAACATGTCACAACAAGCAGGGTTTGGAGAGAACCATCGTGTTTTGCTTGCTGGCTCTCCCACATTTGTTCCCCAGACTTGTGAGACTTCACGTTGCCATCCTACAAATCAAAAATCGACCCACTGGAATTATTGTGATGCATTTCAAATAATTCCTGAGGTTTCCTACATGGCTATAAACGTTTTCCTTTTTCCTTCTGCTTTTTCAGCAGCAGCAAACCTCAAGGTGAGGATTCTAAAAACCAAACCAACAGCAGACTTTGCACCTCTTTCCTTTTGCTCATCTTTGACTTTCTTTGGAGAGTGGATTTTCCCTTGTTACTCTTTTGAATTTTGACCACCAAAAAAAAAAAAAAAAAAAAAAAATTGAACAGAAAAATGGAAGTCTGCAAAATGAAACAACGGTGCTGAATCCTTCCAAGGATAAACAAACCCAGCTGCTCTGGGATTTCCATAATAAAAATAGACTGTGCTGTCACTTGTGGGTCCAGATCAGGTGGAGAGCGAGGGAAGCATTATTTATTTATCCCTTATTGTTTACTAGCTGCAAATGCCCTCATAAAATGGGATAACTCTTTGGAGTTCACAGGCCAGAGGACAAAATCTCCTGCAGCCCTTGGGAAGGAGCTCAACCACAGCCAGGGAAAGGGAACTTCCCAATCACGATTGACTTTGGAAATTACACTGTTGTGGATTATTAAATCCCTCCTAGGTTAATTTTAGTACTTTTGTTGGCTCGGGGATGACATTTCCATGTTGTCCCTTGAACTGCCAGGCACCTGGGTCAGATGGAGGCAAAGCTGATTTTCAGTGATTTGTCCCAATAACAAATGTGGTTTTCCCCCCTGTCCCCTGGCACTGTGATCCCAGTGTGTCTCATCTGGTGTGTCCCAGTCCCTCTACAGGGACCTGGGCACCTGCCAAAGGCTCCAGCTGCTGGGAACTGCTGAGGGGAAACCACAGGGACTCCCCTGGAGACAGGCCCTCCTCTGGGGCTGTGTTCAGAGGGGAAAACATCGTGTGACAGAAACCATCCTGTGTCACAGGGAGGTGACACTGCCTTTGGCACAGGACACCCGACCTCTGGCTGTTATGCCACGAGCACCAGGGGAGAGGGGCACATCAGGGCTCCCAAGGAAGGGGCAGCTCTTGGTTTCCTCCTTCTCAGGGCTCAGCTTTGCTCCCCAGCCCAACCACAAACTGCACTTGGCCTCAGTCACCCACGGAGCAGCAGCAGGTTGGAAGGGGAATCCCTTCCCGAGCTGTTCCCAGCACCCACATCAGCTCTGGGGTTAAAGTCCTCTCTTCCCTGAGCAACATTTTCTCTTGACGTTCGTTCCATGTCACAGGAGCAAAAAGCAGCAGGTCTGAACAGGTGAGTGAGGGAAGGAGAGCCCTGGTTGCTCCCCTGGGGCTCCTCTGCTGATCAGACAGGGAGAGAAGGGCTCTGCTCCCAGGCATCCCAGCAGGATGGAGGTGGAAGCGACACCAACCTGCTCAGAGCTGCTCTTTGTGGGTGATTTAGCACCAGAGATGCTCATTTTCCCTCCTGTAGCTGGAGTGCAAATGCAGAATAAACAGAAATAAATAGAGTGGGAGGTGGTGAGAAAAGAGTGTGTCCTGAACTGAGAACAGTAAAAATAAACCCCCAAAGGTTGGCAGGGTAAAAACTGCTGCTGGAGGGTGCTCAGAGTCACATGGAGTGGGCTCAGAGTCACATGGAGTGGGCTCAGTTACATATCCATGCTGGAAAGACAAGAAAAGAGGACCGTGGTAATAATTGCTGTTTTTTACAGCAGAATGGTTCACTGGGTGAAATCTGGATGATCTCTCAGGTCCCTTCCAACCCAAACCACTCTGGGATTCCCTGATTCTTCAGGAAACCCAGCTGTTCGAAGAGAAGATGTTTTACACACTTGACACAGATGAACAGATAAATAAGATGTTCAGTAAACTGGAATCTGCAACGTCCATTCCGGATCCGAAGCTCAGAAAAACCCCAGCGTGGTGGATTAGACATTATTTGTTATGTTGTTCTTCATCATTTTGACATCTCAGCAAAAAAAAAAAAAAAAGAAATCCAAATTAGAATAACTGACGTCCATTCTCAGGGAAACTGTGTTTGCTCTTCATGAATGAACCTCACTCAACAAAGCTTTGTTCCAAAGCCGGGCTTTATTCTCCCTCAGCTGACTTTTCACATCCTGATTCAACAAAGCACTAAGGCTTGAACAATCACTTGTGGCGTAACCTGTGCCTTGAGCTGTTCTTTGCTGAACCTGCTTCCCAGAACTTATGCAGGGAAGGACTTACAGCACCAGGACATTGCTCAGGAGAGCAGACAAGTGAGATCCAGCCCTGGGATTCACCTCTGTAGCTCGGGGTGATCAGAATTTTTCCTTGCATTGCAGAGGAACTTGGGGTGGATGGAGGGGGAGGAAAACCCACAGTCCATGCCAAGCCATGGAGGGCCAGAGCCCAGAGTATATTAAACACATTTTTTACAGGATTGGGAACTGCACAGTGGGCAGGGGTTGGACCCCAAAGGTGACATTTCCACATCAGAAAATCTGCTTTTCACTGACATGAACGATAATGGAAGGTGATGGTGATTTCTTCCTTTAGGCTTTGGATGAAGTGGGACCTAAACCAGCAGAGCAGCTCAGTTTTGCACAGCAAATGTGATCCCTGTTCTTTCATGGAATCAAATTCCGGCCCAAGGTTGGGTTTTCTCCACTTTTTTTTTTTTTTTCCTCCAGCAAACAAGCCACCAGGAACATTTTGTTGTCAGGAGATGGTAGCAAGTATTAAAGGGAAAATAAGTGATAAAAATATTGGGAATGTATCCTTTCCCCCACCTCCTTCTCATCCCTAAAACTCTTATTTTTCCTCTCAATCCCTTCTTGCTTCTCCCGGGGCTCCCCGAGCTCCCTGAGTGCAGAGCAGCCACCCAGGGTGCCCGTGGGATGGGCAGCACTCTGGGGCTGGAATCCCCCCTGGATGTGTCCCAGAGCACGGGAAGTGGCAGAACAAAAGGCTCTGATGTTTCCCTCTGCCTGACACGAGTCTCTTCTCCAGGAGCCACCGTCGGACCCATCTCCTGTTGCGACTGTCAATTTTCTGGCTGACTGCAAGTCTGTAACCTGCACCTGAACCTTCCTGCCTGCTCGGGCTGTGGGAATTATTCTGACGGAAGGCAAGACAAGACAGGTCCCTGCTGAGAGCAGCAGGAACGCCGAGAGCCAAAGGTAATTCAGGAAAAGCCACAGGATCCCTCCGGCAGCGGAGCCTGCAGATCCCGAGGTGGGAGCCCGGGGAGTGCTCAGGAATCCCCACTGCTCCTCTCCACCCAAAGCTGTGGAGAGCAGAACACCCCCCAAATTCCAGCTCACACCCCACTGGCTCCCCCCTCCTCCCTGCCCGATCCTCTAACAGATCTGCATGTTCTGATTTTTAATTTCAAGGTCATGAAGGGAAGATACTGGGAGGGCAATGATTTGGAGAGGCATGACCAGTGGTAACAAGAGGGAAGGTAAATGCCAGATTTCCTCTCCAATCATTCATTATTTGCACATTAAAAGTGCCAGAATCCTTCTATGGAATTCCATGCTATGTTTGGGACACGGCCCTTTTCCTCTTTATTTTGTTATAACTCATGCTTGATAACTAATTGCAGAAAACTGTAAGATTATTTCTCCTGGAAATTCTTCATTTACACTTGTCAGAAGTGTCATCTGTTAATTCCTCATGGTGAGGAGCTGCATAATTTTGCTTTGATGCTGCCTTTCATTCTGCCCCCGGGTAAGTTGCCCACTTGTGCCCCGGGGTCAGGGGCAAGGGCACAGGGACAGTGAGACACACACACATATGTCAAAATAGTGCTGTCTGTGACAGAAAGCTCTGAGGAACATTTGGAACCAGTGAAAGTGAGAAATCTTTGTATAAAGATGCTTCTTCTCTCATGGGGTCTGAAACCAGAACAAATCACGGAACAAAACCTTGTGGAATATTCCCCTGTTTGTCATGAGCTCGTTTTGAGCAGAGTGTTCCTGCTCTCCCAGGTGGAAGGCAGTTCTCCTGCCAGCCCTGCGTGGTTCCTCCCAGGAGAGTGATAATTAGCTGATAAATTTGGAGTCCTTTCCGTGCCTGGTGAGTGTGGGTGTGCAGCCCCAGGCACTGCCAGAGCTGCTGTCCCTGCTGTGCCCGGGGGACAGGGAGCTCCTGCACCCCCTGCCCAGGGCAGGGAGCACAGCTGACCTCTGTGCTGAGCCCCACATCTGCTTTAGCATCCTGGAATCATGGAATGGTTTGGGTTGGGAGGGACCTTAAAGCTCATCTCATTCCTTCCACTAGACCAGGCTGCTCCAAGCCCCATCCCACCTGGCCTCAGACACTTCCAAGGATTCATTCTCCCTTCAGAACACTTATTGGGCATCAGGCACCTCTTTGCTCACCTTAGCCTTGCTTTCCATTTCCAACTTACCCAAATCTGGATAATTACAGGAGGAGTTTCCCTGCTTTTCCTGCCCCTGCTGCTCTCAGGTTCCCCAGTAGAGATGCTGCATCACCCCTTCCAGCCACTCTTTCTACTCCTCTGGAGCATTTTGAGAGGCTCCCCAGTCCCTTCACCACCCACCTCTGGAAACCACCTCTTCATGAAGCAAAAAGGGATAACTCAAATCATTTGGGTTTGCCTGGAGCTGTGCAACACACAGTACATTACATCATAAAATGGGAATATTCAGGGTCTCCTCAGCAGCAACCCTGGAACAATCCACCCCCCTTCAGCACCACTGTCACCCTTTGAAAAAGATCTAAAATCTCTGAATCTTCCAGAAGCCAAAATTAGAGCTGTTTGGCCACTGAGAAGAGAATAAGCCTCTCTTCAGACCAAAACAGTAAATCCTTTATGAAGTTGGAATACATTTATTAGAGAAAAGAAAAAGTTATGGATGTTTCAGAGATCAGGAGAAAATGCCTGGGAGACCCATTTCATGTGATCCATGGAGGTCAATGTTTATATTTTTTGCTCTTTATGTGTGAAATGTTCTATGAATGAAGGGTATTATCTGACAATTTACTGCTGCATTTTGCCTGATTCTGTCTAAAAGGTGGGAAAATGTGTAATTCCAAAAGTCTGGGTCCACAAACAAGAAAACGGGATTGAAATCAATTCAAGGAGTTTTTGCTTTGTGACCAGGATTCCTCCTGGGAGCTGTGGGTTGTTTTCAGGAGTGAAAATAAATAATAATAATAAAAAAGAAGCGAGGCAGCAAAAAAAATAAGCAAGTCAGAGACAGGGGTTTGTGCCTGAGGAGGGTGTGGGATGACACTTCCCCTGTCCCAAAACACTTCCTGTGATGGCCAAAAATTGCTCCAAGCTGGCCCCAGTGATGTGTTTGATAGCAGTGCTGTGTTCACAAGCTCTAATCTGCTGTTATTTATCCCAGTGATGGCAACACTTGGGAAGCAGGAATGGCAAAATCCCAACAGTGCTTTGGAAGGTGATGACACCTGTGGAAGGAAGAGCAGCGAAAGAAATTCAACAGAAACGAGGTTTGGGGTTTATGTTTTAAAACTCTGTTAATGTTCATTATGGAACAAGGTAAAATAACATTAAAAAAGCAGAACCTTTAAAAATAACATTAAAAAACCAGAGTCTCCAAATGGCAGACAAGGATCCCTCTCCTGCATTAAATTGATGAGCTTTCAACTGCAATATCAGTCAGTTTAATCATCTTGGCCACGTGGGAGGGCCAGTTCTGGGTGCTTTGGGAAGCCTCCCCAGGAAAATCTCTCTGCAGCACTTAAAAACATATTTTCTGCTCTTAAAATATCCTCCAGAAGAAGGGGGGGTGTGACTTAGGAAAACACTGACTTGATGGTACAGAATGAAACCTCTTAATTTCTCTGTACAGCCTCAGTTTTGGGGATAATTCTGCCCAAGTAGGGCAGAATACATACAACAGGAACATGGAAAATCTCTGCTGAGAAGTTTTTTTTTCCCTCTGGCATTGCTGCTCTGGGAAAATGATGTAGATTTGTAGATGTGGCCTTGTGTTTCAATCATAACAAACCTTCCAAGGTCCAGAATGCCACAGAACTGGGACCAAACTGGAAGAAAGTGGCAAGAAAGGGAGGTTGTTCAGAACTGAACAACAGAGTTTTTCTGTTATTATTTGGTCTGATCCTTTTTTTATATGAGGATATTCTTTATAAGCTTTTGGAAAATTTGTAATTTATGTAGCAAAAGAAAAAACCAGTCATGTTGGACACCTAAATTTCTTCTTTAAAGCATTACAAATCTCTAATTTTATGTTGCTAAACCAAAATAAAAATAATTATCACATCCCACGATTTGCAAACCTTTTAATTACCAAAAGCACCACCAAAAAGTAAGGGAGGAAAAAAAGCAAAATCTCCAGAAAACTTGCAACAGGTTTTCTCTAAGCATGGGTGGAGTGGAAAAAGTGAGCCAAGATAATTACCCACACTTAGTCATAAGGAGCAGGAAACACAGTAAAAGAAAAAAAATCTAATTGGAGCTGTTTTTCATATATATATTAAGGTGTTAATTTCCATCACATCATACAATGCAAGAACATGTGATTTGAAGTACAAGATCCTTTGCCTGCATCAGAAATGATTTAAAAAAAAGGCAAGTCTATAATTAGATGTTGATCTGTGTGTGCACACACTTAAATACCCACACAGCAGCTCGGGCAGGAGTTTGTGTTCGTGGAGAGCTTTGTTGCTGTTCTTTCAACCTCAGGCTGCTGCCACTTCCAGGGAAATACAGGGAAGGCAAATCCGGGGCTGTGAAGCCACCGGGAACACGGAGCTGATGGGAGAATCCCTGTCCTGGGGTGGCCCAGGTGTGAGGAGGTGTCAGGGAACCACAAACCCTCCAGGCAGTCAGGAGTGACCACAACAAATCCCACCCTGGGCAGGAGGGAATGGAAAACTCAGCCTTGTGCCACAGGGTGAGGAAGTGCCACGGGGTGAGGATGTGCCATGGGGTGAGGATGTGCCACAGGGTGAGGATGTGCCATAGGGTGAGGATGTGCCACAGGGTGAGGATGTACCATGGGATGGGGCTGTGCCATGGAGTGAGGATGTGCCATGGGGTGAGGATGTGCCACAGGGTGAGGATGTGCCATGGGATGGGGCTGTGCCATGGAGTGAGGATGTGCCATGGGGTGAGGATGTGCCATGGGATGGGGCTGTGCCACGGGGTGAGGATGTGCCACAGGGTGAGGATGTGCCACAGGAAGAGTGGGCCTCACTCCTCCATCGTAGCAGGTCTGTGTTCCCAGGGGGCTCCAGAACAATCCCATTCCAAGGGGAGTTTCCAATCTACTCAGGTTTTCCCAGTTTGAAAAGGTCCGTGTGACCCAAGAGGGTGAAGGTGTGAGGCTTCCTGAGGGTCTGTGCTGGGATGAAGGCCCAGCTGAGGCAGGGATGGCTCAGCAGGAGCCCCGGTGGCACAGCCTGCCCGTGCCAGGGCTGGGCGTTGCCCCAGCCCGTGTTTGTGCCATTCCCTGCCAGGGCTCTCAGCATTACACGTCCCGATGGGTTTGTTGTTCTAAAGGGTGGTGGTGCTCCAGGCACAGGTTCTTGCTGGAGCAGCCTCTTTCCAGAGATGTCAGATGGAAAGTCACCTACGGATTAGCACGGAAAAAACCCAGAAGTGAGCAAACAAAAAACCTCATCTGTTTGTGTTTGCAGCCAGCAGCGCCTCTCTCCTCCCGTTGCTGCTGTCATTGTTGTAGGATGGCATTCCCTGACACCAGCTCAGTCACCTCCAGAGGGGGGGGAATGTTCTTTTGGGTGGCAGCATGGAAAGATGCTGGCAAAACTCGTGTGGGCTAAGAAGCAGATTGGACTGGGCAGCAGAATGTCAGAGACAATTCATAAACTGTTCCATGAGTTCATGTCTCTTCCCTTCTCCTCTTCCTCTATGTTCCAGCTAAAAATAGCAAGGGCCTGTGCACATCCATGGGAAGAGGCAGCACAGATACCTGTCAGTAACTCCAGGAGCCTGCCTGTCTCCAACCAGTCTCAGAAACACCCTCTGACTCACAGGGCTCCAGATGCCAATCAGCCTTGGCAATTAGGGATCCTAATTTCCCTCCTATCTACTCCAGTGAGCTAATGCATAAAGGGAGGTGATTTTTCTCTGGAACTCCCTCATTATTTATCTTTGACTCCAACAAAATAACAATATTAAAAAAAAAAGATCAAACCAATCCATAATTTACTCAAAGGTCTGTGAGATCCCCAAGCCAATAAGCTCTTCAGATACTCTGGGTTCACACCAATCACTGAGATAAAACAGCCACAAGAACTTCAACAGTGACACCTATCAAAAAGCAAAAATCATGAACATGTTAGACCTGGGAAGGTAAGAATGTCACCCAAATTAGTCTTTACCCTGGCTTTCCATTATTCCCCAAGGCCTAGCTGTGTTACCTGTGGGATTTAATGACTAGGAGATGAACGGGTGAAGAACCATTGGAATCCAGTCCATTTAGGGGTATCTCTATTCCCTCCATCAAGGTCATTAAATCTTTAGCCAACAGGAAAACCAGGCCTGTGCTTTGGTTTATAATGGCACTTTTTATGCCCCTGTAGCCAAACAAGCAACACGACAGGTTGCCCAGAGAAGCTGTGGCTGCCCCATCCCTGGAAGTGCTCCAGGCCAGGTTGGAGCAACCTGGGCTAGTGGAAGGTGTCCCTGCCCATGGCAGGGGGTGGAACTGGATGATCTTCAAGGTCCCTCCCAACCCAAACCATTCCATGACTCTGTGATGATTTCTGCAGGTTTGGTTGTTGCTCACAGGTCAAACACTGCAATCAGAAATCCTCTAATGTGCCCATCCCCAGCACGTGGGCCCTCTGAGAACCTCGTGGAGCCACTGCCTCCCCCTGCCTTCCTCTTCCTCCCAGCACTTCTGACAGCCTGCCTGGGTCCCTCATCCATGCTCCTCCCGGAGCAGCCACGCCACCGTGGAATTTTTATTGGTCATAAATCCTTTATTGGCCATATTAATATGATTTAGAGCGTTGCACCCAGTAAATACCCTGTGCTATTTGCTTTAGCAATACCTGTGGAAAAGGACGACCTGGGGACCCAGGCAGTGTGGGGACTGGTGGGAGGAGGGGACTGGAATGACTGGAGGGGGGCCTGGCTGAGGGAGGACGTGAGGCTGCTCTCGGAGGGAGGTCCAAGCAGGGAAGGGGCTGCACTGCTGGGAGCTGCTCCAGGGGGTTGTCCTGTTCCACTCCACTGACCAGCAAAGCTTTTGACAGCCTCACCCACTGACCTGGGACCAGGGGATCCCTTTCAACACAGGGGAAGTCTGCTGGGGGAGAGAAAGAAAGAAAGAAACACTTTTTAAAGAGAAATAAATGGTAGTTGGTTTTCTGGTGGTCTCGTTTTTATTGCCTGTGGATTTGCTGCTGGAGTCCTGCCTTCACTGCAGGGGTCAGAGCTGCTGTGTGTTGTCAGGGGATGCAAGACATGGCTGAGACCCCACCAACTGTTGGCATAAAGGGAGGGAAGAGGCACATTCATTGATAGGTTTGTAAAGACATGAGGGTTCCTGGCCAAAGAGAAGGAAGAAAAGATCAATTTACTTCAAAAAATGAACAGAGAACAAGCAAACAGGACAATATGCTGAGCACCATCTGCTTTCCCTCCCCTGCCAAATGTTTGCTCTCAACAGCAGGGAAAAAGTGACCAAGAGGGACTGAGGAGGTTCATTTCTGGCAGAACTGGCATGTTCAACCAGAACCCTCTCTGAGAGCCCTCCTGGGCCCTGGGGAGCTGTTTGCTGTCCGTGACACAGTCCTGAGCCATGGGGGCTGAAGGGGCACCAGTGCCTTCCACACTGGTGGGGTTTGCACAGAGACACACAAGGGCTTTTTAAGACACTCCTGTGAGAGTCTCCCAGGTGACATTCACTGGAACACCCACTGCAGTATCCATTAAGAATAAAATATCACAGTAGGGAGGCATTTCTAGGACTAGACAAGCACGAGCTTCCCCCCCCAGTAAAGAAGATGCAAACCCTGCAGTGCACAGGAGTGAAGGGCTGGCTGTGTGATGATAAAATATTGCCATCTGTTGGCATCCTGTGCAAGGAGATCCTCACACACTCCACTCCATGTTTATTTGCTCGTGTACAGGGAGAGATGGTACAGCAGAATGCCCAAGAAGGAATCCTTTCAAAAGACAACCCTCTTTTTTTTGCAACTTTCTTTTTTTTTTTCTTCTTTTTTTTCTTGGGGATTCAGGGCTTTCATCTCCCTCCACTCCTTCCCACCCATGGTATGTCACCACACAGGTTTGGCCAAGTCCTGAATCTGGATTTCCAGGGTTCAGGGCCTGCTCTTTGGGAGTTGTCTGTGCACACAGAATCACATGGATTATGCTGGGTTGGAAGGGACCCACCAGGATCATCCAGTCCAACCATCAGCCCTGCACAGGCCCATCCCCAAGACTCACCCCCTGTGCCCCAGAGGATCATCCAAACCCTCCTGGAGCTCTGGCAGCCTTGGGGCTGTGCCCACTGCCCTGGGGAGCCTGGGCAGTGCCCAACCAGCCTCTGGGGGAAGAACCTTCTCCTGAGATCCAACCTGACCCTGCCCTGGCACAGCTTCAGGCCAGAAAACAACCCCTCAGAGAGCAGCACTTCAATATTATTATTAAATACAACATCCCATTGCTGTGATCAGCTGAGGGGAGATCTGGGGAGGCAGAACACGACATCTCCAGGGAGATGGAAGACAGCACCAAGGATCTCCTTCCCTGGCTATTGCACAGCCCCTGGAGGGCAGAGCAGAAGGGAACTGGTTTTATTGGAAGGAGGAGAACTTTGCAGTACCAGTGCAGGGAGGCAGGTTTCAGGAAAAACAATAAAACTCTGGGCTGTTTCTTGCAGTCTGAGGTGGAGAAGCCCCCCTGTGTCAGATGTTCCCTGTGACCTCAGTGCCTGGAACACCAGGAAAGAGCCTTTCATGGACCCTGGGAAATTCCAGGGCTGCTGAGGGGCCCCTGGAGGAGCTTGCAGAGGAGACCATGACACGAGTGATGTCCTCAGGCCTTGGCACCCATGGCATAGATCCCAAAACATCAACAGGACAAGCCCTGTATCAGCTCCACAAACTCCAGGGTTTGGTTCCCAACCCAAATGATTCTTTGTTCTATTAAACACTGAACCTGCTCTTGAACGTTTGCAGCTTGGAAGTCACAGGCAGGAGACCCAACCTGCAAAATTCCATCATTGTCCCACCAGAAAAGCACATGGACACTCTTGTGTTATGGCAGAGACACCAGGATGAGCCCTGCCCCATTCCCTGGAAGTGTTCCAGGCCAGGTTGCACTCCCAGAGCATCACCTTGCACGAGAAGGTTCTTGCAGCCACTTCCATAAATTTCATTCTAAGCAAAATTTGATGATTTCACTGTTTCCCTCAAAAAAGCACAAACCCTAATCTCCTCCATCTGCTTTCAGTTTTAGCTCAAAATAAGTCTAAAACAAGCAGAGTGATGCTTCACAAAAAATATTCCTGCAAAAAAAAAAAAAAAGGAAAAAAAAGGAATTCTGAATAAAATCCAAAGATGCCTGACAGTTTTCCCATCCCACAAAAGCCTGAGATTTCCAAAATGTCTTTGCTCTGCATTAGGAATAAAAGTTTTAGAGAAAAAGAAAAGACCCACCCAAGAACACATAAAAACCCTGTGGTGAAAGTTCTCATTTGGGACCTCGGCGACTCCAAGTCAAATATTCCCCCTGTCTGCTGGAGATGTGTCTCTCGCTGTCAAAAGCCAGGAGCTCCCCTGGATCTGGGAAGCTCTGCTCAAAATTCCTGCAAGAAAAGCTGTGGTTTGGTGAATCACCATGAAAAAGTTTCCTCCAGGATTTCTCAACTCGTCGTCGAAGCAGAGATTTGACTCCGGAGCCACGTGGGTCGTGAGGAGCATGAGCTGCCACCTCACACGGGATCCTGGACACGGATTTGTGGGATGGGAGGTGAAGAGGTTCCTTTTGGGGAGGTTTTGGAGCCCTGGCAGAGGCAGCTCCAGCCTCAGTGCTGTCTCAGGGGGTGCTCCCGTGGGAACACGGATTGTCACCAAGGGTTGGAGGTGGGATGGTCTGTGCGGGGCTGGTGCCACTTCACAGGAGCTCAGAACTCATTTAAATACTCACCTAAATTTTTCAGCTTGGCCAGGGTGGCCAGAATGACCCACAGGTAACAGAAGCAACAACCTGCCCCTCAATTCAGCTCTCCAGTTGAGAGCAAACCTCAGGAAAATGAATATTCTGCTCTGAGTCAAACTCCCTCCCAGGAAAAGGATCCAGCTCCCACCACGGCTCCACTGTCAGAGCTGAAGCATTAATGGTGGTGAGCAAGGATGGGGGTGAAATTACCATTTTTGAGTGACACTTTGGCTTTTGGAAACCTGGTATTTGGCTCTGTCACAAAAAGATCTCATCAGGCAAAGAATGCACCGGGGTGGGGCTGGACCTGCAGGTAACAGGCACTTTCTCCGCCGCTTCCCTTTTATTTTTAGACACATTAACTGAAATGTCACATTTCCTACAAGACACGGGAGTCTGGGCTCTCCTCTCAGTGCTGACACTGTCAGCAGGGTGGGTTTTTTCTTTTTTTTTTACTTGCTTTGAAGTAAAACTAATAATTAAGAAGGAGGGTTGGCTGCATGAGAACCCATTTCTTGACTATTAGTGGGTTACTACTGTGTTACTGCTAATAATAGTATCCAAAGTGTCTCCAGAGGTTTTTGTTGGAATTAAATCAGTGATCTAAAGAAGGCTGAACTCATATCCATTAGAGATTAAGTCATTGCTCTTCTTCTGGTTGAAAAACAACACACATAAAGAAGTGCAGTGCCTTGCCCAGCTCGTGGCAGGGCAGGAAATGCCACTCAGGAGTTTTTGAGGCTGGATTTAGCTGCCCCTGCATCCCTGGAAGTGTCCAAGGCCAGGTTGGACGGGGCTTGGAGCAACCTGGGCTGGTGGAAGGTGTCCCTGCCCATGGCAGGGGTTGGCACTGGATGGGCTTTAAGGTCCCTTCCAACCCAAACCCCTCTGTGATTGTGTGAGTTCATGCACTGTGAGCATAAACACTGTTTTTTGGGATGCCAGTTTGGGATGCAGGTGGATTATGTGGGAATGTACAAACTGTGTATTTTGTTTATTTGACATTTGCTTTCTGACCCTCCCCAAATCCTTCTCCCTTGCTTGGTGCCAACAAGGCTGATCTCCCAGTTGCACGTTCACAAAGCTTCAGTGGAGATGTCACCCGTGAGGGAAATTTAAAATATAAATGGGGTTATTTTGTTTTGCAAACCTCTCTGAGCGGGGCTACCTGATGTTCTTAAAAAAAAAGGGGGTGGTTGGAATTCACTTGGTAAATTTTATGGTCAATTCAGTTTATCTAAATCATCCCTTTGTATGAAAACCTGGGAAAACCCAGCAGAAAAAATCAACTTCAGAGGATGTGGTTATCATGAGATAATCAGGCCCTGGGGAAATCAGACACACCTGGCTCTGCTGTGCCTTGCTGTGCCCCTGAAGGATGATTAACTCCAGCAGCCACACACCCTTCCCACTCCAGAGCAGCAACCAGCCACTGTCCCCTGGTTCCCTGCACTGCACCAGGGACACAACCATGAAAGCAGTTTTTGGGGAGCTGCTTGGGAACTCAGGAGCTCTTCCCAGTTCCTTGGCCACCAGAACACCTCACAAACAGCTTATTTAAACCCAGCTGGGGGTTTCCAGTGTGATCCAAACTCCCACCATCCTTGGTTGGACCCACCAGAGTGTCAGCCGTGGACACTGCAACCTGTGCTGCAGCAGGAGATGGGAGTGACAGCCTCTCCCTGCCTGGAATTCTGCACTGTGGCCCTTCCACGTTTAAATTTAGGGTTCTGTGAATGCATTACCTGACTGTTATTGGCCAAAAATGAAAAGCAGAGCAATGCAGTTTTAGTTCCCAGGTGAGCCACGGCTTTGGCTGAAACGAACCTGGACTGCCTTGAATTCCTGAGAGGGATAGTGGAGGGAGGAATAAGGAGGGTTTTCTAACAAACAAGGTCTGCACCAACAGCTACACCAGGGAGGGGGCAGAAAAATGCCAGACAGGTCTGCATGGAGCAAAGGAAAGAGGAGGGAGCAGGGAGAGGAGCTCTCACACTCACCCACACCTGCTCCTTCCAAGGAAAAATCTTGGCTACCTGCAACACTGATGCCGTTGGCACAAAGCTCACCTCCTTTGCCTCTGGAAATCTAGAAAGTGGTCTGAAGGGAAAACATTTGCATTGGAAGCCATGGGTTGACACCTGAGCAAGGTGGAAGTGGATCTGACACCTTTTGCTTGGAGCCTCCTGGCAGCAGCAGATCCTTCCTGTTCCTGTGCCCGACGTGCCCCGGCCTGTGACAGCTCCCTGGGATCCTTCTGAGTCCCTCACCTGGGCCAGCAGGTTTTTTCCCCTCCTCCCTCCCAGCCAGGCAGCACCAGGGGGATAATTCCCCTCTCCAGCCGAGCACCCAGCGGGATTCATGGGAAGCTGCTCCGTTTGGAAGGGAGGACACACAGGCTGTGACAGGAATCCAAAGGTGCTGTAGCACGGCCCAGACACCTGAGGGGCTCTGCTGGAGCGTGACTGGCACTTCCCTGCAAGACCCATCATGAGAGATGCTCCTCACACGCCAAGCACCCCGAGCCTCCCCACCTCACCCGCTCCAACTGACACAGAGTGCCTTGGAAAGGGGCCAGCTTCTATTAATTAAACTATTATCTCCCCTCACTCTATTTTTTTCTTTTTTTTTTTTTTTTTTAAACTCGGGTTTATTGAAGAGCTCGTGGCTCCGAGGAGTCCATTGTTTATTTTAATTAGGAGCCGGGATTTGTCTGGAAATACGGACGCGGCGCTGCCTTCGCCAACCGAGAGCTGGGGCTGCGTTTTTCTGATATTCCCAGGTGAGAATGAGAATGTTCCTCGCCTGGAATTGAAGTCACAAAAGTATCTTTCATTTCAGCACAAACCTTAGAAAAAAAAAACAGAAACAAACCACCAAAATTCTCCAGTTAAGACAAACCTGAAGATCAGCCTCACTGCACACCCATTTATTAACTCAAATTCATTCATGGCTGGTTCCCTCCAGGACAATCATTGCTACAAACTGAATGGGATTTCTTTGCTAATTTGACAGATAGAGTGAAAAAATAATGAAGGCAGTGCTCCAGCCTGATGCTACAGTCAAGTGTGTTTTCACATCTCCTGCTTTTGGCTTTAGGACCTTGCTCAGTGCATTTCTAACCCCGAGGGAAAAGCCAGTGCTATCCTTTGGCCTTAGTTATTCTATCATCAGACAGGTTACTTGGTTATCCAAAGTCTTGGAGGATATTGAGGAGCCCCCTCTCCCTCAGCTGCCTGAGCAGACTTGCTGCTCTGCACACATGGCTCCTGTCACCCTTTGCACCTCGGGGTGTCCTTGTCCCACCTGCCAGGCACAGAAGTGATGGACACATCCCAGAGCTGCTCAGAATCGTGGGATGGTTTGGTTTGGAAGGGACTTTAAAGCTCATCTCATTGCAAATCCCTGCCATGGCCAGGGACACCTTCCACTAGCCCAGGTTGCTCCAACCTGGCCTTGGACACTTCCAGGGATGGGGCAGCCACAGCTTCTCTGGGCAACCTGTGCCAGGGCCTCCCCACCCTCACAGGGAGGAATTTCTTCCCAATATCCCATCTAAACCCATTCTCTGTCAGTTTGAATCCACTCTCCCTTGTCCCATCACTACATGTCCTTGTAAACAGTCCCTCTCCATCTTTCTGGGCTGCCTTCAGGGAAATGTTTGAGAGGGATGCACAGAATTCAGGACTTGAGTTCAGGGTCCAGGCAGCCCCTGAGAGCACACCCAGATTAACCTGTTTTGAAGAGAGCAGCCCTTCTTCTTAGATGCTTGTGTTTGCCTAAGCAGCTGCCTGACTTTTGGAATTGGCTGAGGAAGAATTGACAATTTCCTATCAATCATTTCATGCAGTTTTTAATTCACCCTCTAAGGGAAGTTCAGTTGGGGGTGAACCTCTCGCTGCCTCCAAGGAAACATCTTCTGCTAACTTATTTTTTTTCCTCCCTCACAAACATGGAACATGGATGTAGGGAATGCTCTGCAAACCACAAATATACATTTGAAGGTTTTAATCTAGTTTTGGCTCAGCTTGAGCATTTCAATTACCAGTGAGAAGAAAGGAAGGAGCAGGAATAAAAGACTGCACTTTGGATCCTGCTCTTTCCAATGACTGGTCTGTCCTGGAAGGGGTTAGATCTGTTTCTCTGGGAAGAGACAAAGAAATTCTAATTACCAACCATCACATCAGCTAAGAAAGGCAAGTTGGGCTTGTTTTGCATTTACCCATCATGTCCATCAGAACTTTGTATATGAATCCAATCTGCTCAAGGAACAAAAATGCTGATTATGTGCCTGTCCCACAGCTCTGCAAGGGAATAACTTTGTTATCCACCAAACAGAAAGGTGGAGAGGGCTGAATGCCCTGACTGCAGAAAGAAGCATCAGCAAGGTTTAGGTACCACTTGGCTTCTCCTCAGCCTAGAACAGGCTCTGAAACCCACCTATGAGGTGTTAAAACTAGTCTTGAAGAACTGCTGTCAGCAGCAGCGTTTTCAGTTGGCATGATGAGAAGAGGAAGAAATCCTAGCCCATATTTCCAGTGCAGCTCAGACCAGTCTGGGATGGGATCAGCAAAGACCTGCCCTGACCTTGGGGTCTTTGCTCAACTGCCCCCTCGAACTGCAGCAGCCACAGACGCAAGTGATGTTTGAGATATTACATTTCTGGCCAAACACTTCAATAAAAGCCCAGGACCAAAGCCTGCAGTGCAGTTCCTGCCTCAGCACTGCAGCAGAGGCAATTCCCAGCCCCGGTGACGTCAATCCCGGCTCCCAGGCTGGGTCTGAGCCTCTGTCACACACGACTTTCAGGGGCTCTTTCTAAACACGCTGGACTCTTCTGCTGACTCATCTCCAAACCAGACCAGGTGGGTCCCATTAACTGCAATTCAGGAAGTTAAACTATGGAGAACGTCCCCACAGACAGCCAAGTATTTTGGCAAGGAAAAACCCTGGAAAGGAGCCAGTTCAGGAAGCAGCTCAGGATAATAAGGTTTATATTTGATGGTGAAACCCCAAGGTGCAGAGTGATTTGGGTGACTCAATCTGCTCCCAGTCTCCCAGAGCTGCAACGGGCCCAGTTGGATTCCAGGGCAGATCCAGTCCCCAATACCTGGTTGAAAACAGATACTCAGGGAGCAGAAGTTGGAGTGGCCATTAGAGCCCATAAGTTTCAAAAAAAGACAGGAGAAAGTTGTTCCTTTCCAACCACATTGCTGAGAATTTGATTCCAGCAAACTCTGGGGTTTTCCTATCGTTTCTGAGAAAGATCCAATCACTTTCCTTTCAGGAGGAAAAAACTGCCTACTAAAAATGAGCTGAATGGTTTTTCTGAAGTCATTTGGCCAGATGGTGAAGAAGAACAGGAACTTCCCAGACAATGAAGAAGAATTTGGAGTGGTCCAGAAATCAATTTTGATTGGTTTTAAAATTAATTTTGTTTTTTATTATGAGATTTTTTTCTTTGTTGTTTTGGGTTTTGTTTGTTTGTTTGTTTGTTTTTGTTTTGAGGAAAATTAGAAGATAGAATAGTAGGAGATGAAAGGATTAAGTTTAGCAGCCCAGAACTCTGATTTACTGTTTTCTAGCCTTATACCACAAGAATTTTGCAGAGCATTCCTCAAGAGCAAACTGTGTTAGATTAGAGGCTGAGGAAGAAGAACTGAGGACAAAGTTCCACTGCACCCTGGCTGGCCACTGGTTTGACATCCTGAAGTAACAGAAGTTTCCACAGTTAATAACAGAAATGAGGGGAACAACTAGAACAGCTTCTAAGTACCTTTGACTTGACAACCCAAAAGGCAAAGCTTTGGGCTTAAATCCAGAGTGATCCTGGAAACCTCATTTTTTAATCCAGAGTGAGACATTTCAACTGGCTCGTAACCATGCTCCATTAATAAGCCTCCATCTGCTAATGTAACATCCATTCTGGGGAAGAAATGGGAAAATGGGGATGGTTATTTATGCCTTCCTAGAACACCCCAGT
Source organism: Corapipo altera (assembly GCF_003945725.1). Lineage (NCBI taxonomy): Eukaryota > Metazoa > Chordata > Aves > Passeriformes > Pipridae > Corapipo > Corapipo altera. The sequence goes on from NW_020884913.1 coordinate 663,368, forward strand.
GCCTTTCCAACAGCAGCCTGACTTCTAAATACAGGGCTATGCCATGATTAGCATTTTGAAGTAGGACAGGGAATTTCGGAGTTTAGGGAGCTTTTTTTGCTTCCCTGTCTTTTAAAAGTAACTACTGAGGGAATTATTAGCTTAAAAATATAGAAATGCCACTGGTGTTGCTTGTCCTACACTTTCCAGCTCCTGTCACTGGAGAGCTGGTGAAGGCAGAGCTGCAGAGGTCCCAGGAATACCTGCAGTGAGCCCTCATCCCACCCAAACCATCCCTCAGGTCCCAGGAAGGACAGTCCCACCTGCAGAGTGAGGCTGTGAGAACTCTTCTAAACACGCATCAAGCTCCAAGCCCAGCTGGCACAGGGACCTTCCAGCCCTCCATCCCACTTCCACCTTTTCCCAGCACCCTCTTCCCAAACACCCAAACCAGGCAGAACCCTTTTCCAGGTGAGAGATGGGGTTGAGGGGGGGAATTTACTCATTTCTGAGATGCAAGTGTGTTTTCACTCTATCCCTTTACAGCATTTCCCCATGGGCAGCACGCTGAATTATGGAGCTGGTGACACCATCTGGGGCTGTAACTGTGCTCTCTGTAACTGCTGGGCAGTTCCCACCCAGGATGAGGGTCAGGGTGGGCTCTGATTTCCCCTCACTTCAGGAAACTTTGGCTCCTTCTCCCCCTCCCGTGGCCAGCACAGCTCTCAACCCGTTGTGCCCCACGCCACATTTCTCTCCCAGCTCTGTTATTTCCATTTCTCAGGGTTTTCCTTTCACTGTTGGTTTAGCTTTAGCCCCACTCCTGCCTTCTCCAAGGCTTTCAGGAACCTCTCCTGGTTTTCCCAGATCCAAATGTCATCCACACAAACCTCTGCATCTCCCACACCACCAGCAGCAGTTGTTGTGCTTCCCTTTGAACACCTCGGGTGTTGAGCAGAGCCCAAAGGACAGGCTGAGGAAACACTGTCACCCCGGGGGGGAGTGTTGAGTGCTCAGAAATGTGGGATGTGTTTTCCTAAGGGCACCTGCCAGAGCCCTGCTGACACATCAAGCACAGGAAAATATTTGCCACCCGCCACCTCTCCCAGAATTTCTTTGCCTTTGTTGGGGGGTGTTCAGTTCACTTGGGTCTGTGTGTGTGTAAACACAGAGCTCTGAGGCCAGGCCTGCACTGACAGCATGGATGCAGGAGCAGCCAGGAGCCAGGAAAAGTGCCAGGCTCAGATTTGGCTCCTCCCTTGGGCAGGGGGAACTGTCCCAGAAGCATCACTGAGCAGAGGCTGAGTTGTTTCAGGTCTCTGCTCTTTTCTCCGAAGCTGCCTTCAAGCTCTTCCTTAACTACCTGGCCTTCTTGTCCTTCCAGTTATTTACTCCCTGAAAATAATTATCACTATTTGCTATTGCAAGTTGATGGAATTGTGGAATGGTTTGGGTTGGGAGGGACCTTAAATCCCATCCAGTTCCACCCCCTGCCATGGGCAGGGACACCTTCCACCAGCCCAGGTTGCTCCAAACCCCTCCAACCTGGCCTTGGACACTTCCAGGGATGGGGCAGCCACAGCTTCTCTGAGCAACAATTGTTCACTTTAAACTGTTTGTGAGCCCATGTAGTTCCTGGCTTGGAATCAATGACCAATAACAATGCTTTGTTTGCCTATTTAACTTTTCTTTTTCAGTGTGAATATCATTATTCCTGGCTCCAGCTGGGATTTGTAGCCAAGCTAAAATGAAGAAATATTCTGTGGACTTCCAGGTCAATAATCAGTTCATCTTCTGCTTCAACATCTTTTATCACCTCTGGGAAGAATCTCTTCAGAGCACACAATCCCCTCTTCATAATGCAGAAGTGTACATTCAGAACAGCACCAAACTCACACAAACAAAGGTTATTATTTACAAAACCAACCCCACCACCAGAAAGGCAAATCAAAAGAGACGAAGGACTCGTAGGAGGTGGGATGGTTTGAGATCAGGCATTGAGAGGCAAGGAGAAAAATGACCCAAAGACCTCAGAGGGTTGTCCGAGCAGGACCAGTTAGAGCACAGACACAGGAGGGGTCACGGCCTGAAGGCAGCAAATCTTAACTGGAAAAGACAACCTGTACCAAGAGGAAGAACTTTTCAGGTGAAGCTGAAGAGATGAAGGTGATAACAGCAAAGCTTTCCAGCTACACTCCCCATAAAGGCTGGGATGCATTTCATACAGACACACAGACTTCCAACAGGACAGGACTGGGAGCTCCTCGACTCTTCCCCTCTCACCCCCCTCAGCTGGAACTGCAACCACTCCTCAGTGTCCTGGACCCAAACTCCAAAGCAGGATCAGGACTAGAACGTGTTTGCAATTGTCTTATTTTTGCAATGTCTCAATTTCCCTTGGATATCCAAAGCCATGCCTTTTCCTGGGCTGGCAAGCACGTGACACAAGGCCCAGCTTTTCCCTTCAGAAGAGGCTCAATGCCATCCCTGGGCCACGATTGCAGGGTTGTTAAACAGCAGGGATTATCAGGCAGGACAATATTAAGTGGTATTTAACAGCAAGACCAAAGTTCCTTGTCAAATGCTTGACTTAGTGTTCCTTGATTGTTCACATCCCAGCAATGAGACCTTTTGCACTGAACCATTTTTCATTTTGACAACAAACTACCGCAGCTCCCCAACGCTGCCTGGCTGGAGCTGCCAGCAAAGTATTCCTGTGGCAGAAATATTGCTGCAGAGTGGGGTTCAGGGCTGGAGGAGAGATGGTTTTATCCCTTTCCTTTCAGAGTGCAATGGCATTCCAAGCAGTAGGTGTCCTGAGTCACTGCCTGGCTAATGTACTCAGTATGATCCTCTGTCTAGTCATAACAATGGTGGGGGGAAAAAAAGAAAAAAAATAGAGAGAGAAAAAGAAAATCAAGCCCTTGATGCAATTGTTTAAATTGCAGACTACCTTCTTTTGGATGCATCTTAATGAAGATGTATGGTGGGAGACGAGGGGATAAGGGAAGGAAGGTTGAATTACTGATTTAAGGGTGAATTTCCAAAAGGTTTTTAGAGAATCTGAAGTGCCTTTAAACCTCCACCAAAGCTGTTTTTATTAAAGCACTAAACCCAAGAGTGCTTATGAAAGTTAGAGTGTGATGTGAGCAAAAGGCAGGAAATAAAGGGAAAAAAAAGGGGGAACTTAATGAAGGTTTAATCTTCAAGGGAATATGGACTTGGAGACTGTAAATCTAATGGAATGGCCCCATATTCTACTGTCAAAAGCTGCCATCTTATGCCAGCAAATTTAACATTTTCAGTGGAGAAATCTAGTTTTAAACCCAGCTATTTATACTGTTAAAAGATGAGATGTGGGAGTTGGAGAAAGCTCCAAACCCTGCTGGTTCCAAGGGTCTTTCCTACTGACAGATTTATTAGGGAGTTTACCACCCCTTTTCCATCCTTTTCTGTCTGTCCATACTCCCTCTGTACTTCCAGGCTGGAAAATTTCCATGAAAAATCCTGAAAATTTGATTGTGAGCTCCTCTGGAACCAGACACAAAACCAAACTGGTTTTCCTTGTAAGAGAAACAAACTTCAGGAGGTTGAGATCTCTATTTCTGATATTTATCTTGAAATTCCTACATTTCCTTAGCTTCCCTTTTCTCCATGTTTCTCTTTGAAAAGGAAAGCAACAGCCCACCTTAAATTCACACCTGGGGGTTCATTCTTTTGAAGTAATTCAAGCAAGATTCCTGGAGAAACAGTTGCATTAATACTAAAAATTAAGATACAGTTTTAGGGTTTTTTGCCTTATTTTCAGGGACCTGAGCGTTTTTACAGCTGATGGTTTCTCTGTCCAGTGCTGTATAATTAATTTAGCACTCAAAAACCTTCTTGCTGTTGGTTGGAAACTCCATGTGTGCTCTGAGCAAGCCCTGTTGCCCGTGTTTCTTGATTTCCCACACAAGATTAAAATGTTTGCTCCAAGCCTTGCAGATAAAACTGTGAAAACTGCAGGGGATCAAATGGAATCCAAATCTTACTCATCCTTACATGGACTTCACTTGATCCATCTTGTCATCCTGACAGCAGGAAAACTGCAGGCTCATCTTAACACAAATTTTTCTAATCCAATTGAAGGAAAAGTTGAAAAAAATCCTATTATTTGGAACAAATAAAACGAGGATAAAAATTTTCAGCTGCCCTGAGAATATTGCCAAACTCAGAAACATGCAAAGCCTATTAATTGTGAATTATTAGCTTAGATGCTACAGCTATTTTCTCCTTTCTCATCTATCCATGCACTTAAATCATGTGGGCCAGGGCCCTTTATCTGATTTCAGACTAACAGACAAACACTGAAGGAGGAACATAAATCATAAAAATAGCCCAGGCAGTGCATTCATCCCCACGGCTGCTGTCAGGAAAAGAAAGGAAAAAAATCATCACCAATAAACAACATCCTCAATCCCATAACAAGGAACTTGAGAACAGAGTTTCTATGTTTTCATGTCTGTAAAATGACACTGGACTTGGCTGGGGATAATGTGACTTGGAATTAAAGTAAAATAATCTGCATGCACTTTAAAGCAGCAATAAACCCTCCAAATTTGTGCCTCAAATACAGATCTTAGGTGAAATTCTACATGAGTTCCCAGTGGCTGATGGAATGGACACCAGGCCATAATTTTAGCATTTCATGGAGTGCTCTGTGTGTAACTTCTCCTGCTTTCACACCAGAAAAAAAAAAAATCAATCCTGCCAGAATATTTGGCTTCCAAAGTGTTGCTCAGCTGCTTTGGGAATTGTGTAAAACAGTTTGTTCTCAAGTAATTAAAACATTAAAAAAAATAGTCAGGCCAGCAATAATCATGCCTTTCTAAAAATGGGTGAAAATTAACACCTTTGGTCCAAAGATCTCGGAATGCTGCGGCCTTTCCCAGTATTCCGACCAAAGCCCGAGCTGGAGTTGGTCTCTCACTTCTATAACGAGCAAACCTAAAAACCTGTATCTGGATCAGCCTTAAATTAGGGCTGTTTGAGGTCTGGAGCCTGATCAAGGTGCACAGTTTGTGGTTTGGGCACCCTCTGCATTCCCTCTGTGCCTCGTCCCTGTGGATGCACTTGTTTTTGGATGCTCATTCCTTGTGTGTTCTGGACACTTCCAGGGAAGCAGCCTCGGGCAGCCTCTCCTGTGCTCCTGCTGAGCCAACCCATGTGAAGATCCCTCTGAAATCACCTCAAAATTCCAGCTTCTTGCGTTGTTTGATCTCTCTCTAAATCTTGTAGCAAATCTCCCCAGGCTACGGGACAAGGGATGTTCCTTGTGGGAAGGTGCCTAATCAGGCACCAGAGAGACACTGAGCTTCCTGCCTCGCTCAGTCCCTGGCAAAGTTCACACCCAGGAGCTGAATGAACCATCCAGACTTTTCCATCTCCCAAAGGCAGTGGCTCAGTTAAAAGTTTAAACCATTCAGACGTGTCCTAAAATCACAGGTTGCCCAGAGAAGCTGTGGCTGCCCCATCCCTGGGAGTGTCCAAGGCCAGGTTGGACTGGGCTTGGAGCAACCTGGGCTGGTGGAAGGTGTCCCTGCCCGTGGCAGGGGGTGGAATGAGAGGATCTTTAAGGTTCTTCCATTCCCAAACCATTCCAGGATTCCAGACTGCAATCCCTGCACTGCCATTCCCTGTGGTGGGTGATGCTTTCACAGCCCGGGCAAATGTGAGACACCGAATTTGTAATTTAGATGCTTTTGGCAAACCTTCAACTCCAGACACCTCGGGGCTTTGTCCAGCCTCAGAATGCAGAAATACAATATTGCACATGGAATTTCAGAGCAATAATGAGGCTCCTTCATTTTACAGTCCCAGCAGGCAGGAAGGAGCTGTTTTCTCCGACTGACAAAAATCAGCTCGGGTTGGACCCGGGTGAGAAGCTGCTGCTTGAACAGAGCAGGGAGGGAAGCACATCTGACCCACCAAGGTGATTCCATCGAGGGCAGAGGACTCACTGCCTGCCAGCTGCTGGTCCAGGAACATCTGCAGCCTCTCCTTCCACTCAGTTCCTCAGACTGCTGAACAATTTGAACAGGAAAGGTGAGGAGCTTGTTGTCACATCATGAGCTATGAGAACTTCAAATCTTGCTGTACTTTATTCACACATGACCCTAAATCTCCTACACCTGCACACACCCAGGTATAACTCCGTAAAACTTCACTTGTGAGTGAATTCAAGAGAAAAATGTCATAAATACTTTGAAGTGACTGTTCTGTGCATTGCAGGTAACGCTGAAGATGAACAAACGGCCACAAAAGTGGTCAGTTCAGCACAGAAATCCCTTAACTGGCTCTTTTGCTCTTTTAAAGCACAGATTGTTCAATATATTTATGAAATTAAAGTGCTCCTCTGAAACTTGTGAAGATATACATGGAAAATATATTACTTCATGACTACCCCAACAACTGTTCCATCAATGGACCTTCTTCTTAGGAAAACCTCAAGATATCACAGGGACATTTATAACTTTAACAGCCTTTGATCAGGGAAAAAAAAAAAGCTCAGAAGGGTTATGTTCAGCAAGAGATCCACAAGCATTAACAAAACAGATGATCCATAAATCTGGGACAAGTGGTGGGTGACAGCTGGGGCTCTTCTAACATGAATTAAAGACCAAAGGGTCCTCTCAACTATTCCTACCTCCTGTCCCCACCCCAAGCTATATTTTTCCCTTCTTTCTCTGAAGCCACAAGTCTGGAGGGTTCCTGGTGTGAGCTGTGCCTCTGTCAAAATCACTTCACACCCGCAGGAAAATTTTTTAATATGAATTGGGCTTTAAAAAACTTTACCTTGATTTAGTGAGAATATAAAGTGGGGCCACAGTCAATGTGTTGTTTGTGTGCATCGCAAGGAACGCTGGAACACGAAGGGTCTCTGCTACCAAGGCAACATTAAGTCCTAACTCACATTTAAAAAGCTTCCAAAGGAGCTCTTTATTCAAGGCAGAGTTTTTAAAGTGAGCAAAGCAACGTTATCTAGAAGCAGACATTCAATATATATATAAATATACAAGCTTTTTTGGATCAACACACTTCCAGGGAGTTTTTTGTTGCAAGTGATGTTATTTTACTGCTGTTCAGGAGGCACGAGCCAAGAAAGTGAAGTAGTTTATGCTGGGAATCAGCCTAAGAGTAGAACATCACTTCTTGCAGTCATCCAGCTCAACATAAAACTGCAATGTGCTCCTACTTTCATTTGCTAAAGAAATCTGTGGAGCTGCTCCTGGAATTCCCAATCCATGAGCTTCCCTCACACCATCACTTTAAGAACAATGGGGGGAAAAAAAAAAAGGAAAAGCAAGAAAGGTAACAGATTTTATGGGCTGCCAGCTGATGGCTGAGCTCCTGCTCCACTGGCTGGGAGTGCAGGATCCATTACAGACCCAAACTATTGCAGCCATAAGCTACATTTCAGCAGCACTGCAGCTCCCAGACTCTGCAGGGAGCAGTGGGAGTTGGTTCTCCTCCAGGGAAGCTGGGAAAGGGCTCCTGGAAAGCTGGCTGGGGCTGGGCTGGATTATCTTCAGCATCATCAGACTCTGAGCTCGGGGAGACTTCGCCTCCTGATGCAATTGGGAAATCACATCAGAAAAGGGATTAAAATACAGGTTCAGGCTCTTTCCTGCCCTGCCACTCTGGCTGGAGCAATGTCTCTGGATGACTCCGTGTCACATAATCCACTCACCGACTGCCTTAAACAAATAAGCAGCTTTTGTGTACAATGGGACGTGTGTACAGACCTGTGAAACCACAGCCAGCAACACCAGCCAGCTATTCTTCAAACCTGAGCGAGCCCTTTCCTCACAAAATCTTCTTAAAGCCCTTTCCAAGCGTTATTGCGTTTGACTAAACTTCCCAGTGTAACCCTTTGTGATGTCCCTGTTTAGCAGCTGGAAGGGCTGGGGGTGGGGGATGAAACTTTCCCACCTAAAGGGGGTAAATTCGGGAGAGGTCTCACTTGCTGTCTTCACCCATGTGCTCCAGCCAAGATTTCCAGGTAATCCTCCTCCTGTGCATTTCCAAAGGATGGAGAGTCAGTAAATAGGAACTAAAAAGTGCTTCCAGTTTTTGAGATGTTGTAACTGTGATCCTCTCTGTATATCCAGTGGGAGACACAGGAATATTTTTACCCATTCTAGGAGCTGATGAGTTTTCCCACAGATCTTTCAGGGTGAGTTCCCTGTGTCTTTCCAAAGCAATAAAACCTCAGATTTTGAATACTGACACGTTTCTGCTTCTCTCAGAATAATCTCCTCAATTCTTCAACCCCCCCTTGACCGTTCCCTGGGAGCCACCGACACCCACCCCACCGGCAGGAAGGTCCTTTAAACCAGCATTTTTGGAAAGGGCCATGTGCCCATCGCATTATCTCCCTCTGCTTTTCGTCTGGGCTTTGATCTCGTGGCTTTTCATCCCGGGCTGGCACTGACAGCTGCGGCACATCCCGGGGCCGGGGGCTCTGCCCGCACCGTCCCCCCCCCGGGCCGGGCGGGTCCGTCTCTCAGCATCCTCCTTGATGGGGCGCGGGCAGGGGCTCCCGCAGCCCCCCGCCAACAGAACCTGTTATCGGGCAGCCCCCGGCGTGCCACGGCACCGGGATGCTTCACATTCCAGCCTTTGATGCCTCTGGGACCCGAGCTGACAGACACGGTGTCCTCGGACACGGCGGGGAAGGGACTTCACAGGAGAGCAAAGAGCCTGGAGCAGCAAAAGGGCTGTTTCACGAGTTAAAGGAGGGGAAGTCTCAGCCCAGAGCGCTCGGACAGAGCTGGAAGTGACAGTCACTCTTTTTAAATCTCTTCCCTTCTGCTTTATTTGCCCTTTGCAACAGCTCTGTTGGAACAGAGGTGGTTGGGTTGAAGTGCTCAGAGCGAACACAGGCAAGGACCATTCCTAGGGTCACATCTAAAGATGATTATTTCCCAGTTAAAAACTCGGAGCTGTTTCCATCCCGCTGTCCAGAGTGGGAATAACCCAGAATTCATGGGAGATGTCACACTGTTCAAATGCAAGAGCCTTGACAGATCTTCAGTGCATTTCCCAGTTCACCTCTCTTACAATTGAGTTCGTAATTCCTTCTTTTCCTTTGTTCTGGAAGATTCTTGGTGTAATACACGGGTCTGTCTGCATGTCACCATGTCAGTGTGTGACATCCCCTCTGTGTCACAAAGGATGATAAATTTTAGCCACACTCAAGTACCTACTCCATCAATAATCCTCTGCAATACATTGTCATGAGACATGTTGGAATCTACGCTGTTGAGGATGAAAACCAACTAATAAACCTGCTCCAGCAGCTCTTCCAGCACGAGTTTCTATTCTTTGCCATTTGCAAACTCAACGCCTGTGTTAAACCTCACAGGTAGGATCGCTGCTTCAAGAATTTGGATTGTTACCTGCAGATCTATTCACGCTCGTGAAACAAGACTCACTTATCCTAACAAAAGAAACGCCTCGAGAGATCTTCTGTCACTTATTAAAACCAAAGAGAAAAACGAGCAGCTAATTAGTCTCATAACGACTTATTTTCTACCCCCTCCCTCCCTTATTTTAAATAAAACCTGATGATGCAAAGTATTCCTTGGCTTCTTGCTCTGTAACCAACCGGCTCTCCGTGGAAAGAGCTTCTTTTTTTATGGCTACGTATTAAAAGTAAACCAGCCCATGCCAGGTTTGGATAAAAGGCTATTTATTTTCAACCAATTTGATAGCTGCAGTTTTCGGTAATTGAATTTTCTGTGGTCAGAGAAGCAGTAATCTTAGAAACCAAATAAATATTTTTTAATAAAATGGAACACTGAGAAACCCTATAATAATGTCAAATATGTAGCCACTTATGGATGGATAAATATTTTAAGAAATTTACATCTCACCCAATGCTTTAGGCCTTAAGCTTCCCTGGAAATTTCAAACAGCGCTATTTTATTTTGGGGAGGGGATGGTGGGGAACGGGGTGTATTTAGATAAAGAGCTAAATACTAATCCTTCAGTTTGCAGCGGGTTTGATTTCCAATATTTGTGCAGCGCTGGCTGGTTCAGTGAAGAACAGGAAAAACCCAGAACGCTGCCCCGACCCTTCCCCCGGCACGTTGCAGCCCCTCAGGGCAGGTTGTCCTGCAGCCACCCAGGGCTCAGCCAAAACCATCCGTGAAACCCCTGCAGAAAATCACGAACTCAGGAGAAAACCAGTCTGTGCTGAAGCCTCGTGTTGTGACAATCGCTCGGACACTTGTTGGCTGGTTTGGGCAAACTGGGGGGGCAGGGAGAGGTGGGACCCAAATCCCTCTGCGAGCCAGGGGGAACGAGAGAGGAAGAGAACAATGAGATCCTCCCTTATGCAACGATTATCCGCAGAATAAATTCCAGGGAGAGGTCACAACACACCTCGGAGGGTTTCCCTGAGCTTTTGTGCAAATATCTGAGGAGCTGCTGCCCGACGGACACAGCTGGAGGTGCACGGGAATGTCAGGCTGGGGAGCAAAGCTGCCTGTGCTCCCACTGCTGGACCCTCCGCAAGTCCACGCTGATGGGACACAGATCCAGAGCCTCTGCCATCCCAAATCCTCACCCAGCTCCCCGCTGCCACCCGCCTCCAACCCCCGAGAGCTTTGCCAAGCTCCTTTTCCAAACTCCCTGTGGGTTTTTTTGCTCGGGGGTCTCTTGCTTTCAGGGCATATTTATTTTCTAACCCAGTGATAAGTGACCATGGAATAAAGGAGCTTCAGTGGGATGCAAAGGAGGGAAAACTGCGGGGACAGACTCCGCGTTTCCTGCAGACTCAGTGGCGTTCCAAGCGGGATATTCTCGTTCTCTTATGGTGACACCTGCTGGCAAAGACAGCCTCCTGTAACAACTCCTGGAAAAGGATCAATTCCCAAATTCGTTCGGATTAGTGAGTCCAGGTCAGGGGGTTTGTGAAATGATACACAAGAGAGTGGAAGGAACTGGAGTTATTCAGCCAAAGTGAGGAAAACCAGGAAGAACATACATCAGGTCTTCAAATCCGTGAAAAGCCTCTAAAAAAGGGAATAAATTGCTCTCCATCTCCATGGGATTAGACATTAATAAATGATCAATAAATATCCTAGTGAAGCCACAAAGGTTTGGGTAAGGTCCCTGCTTAGGAAAAGGTTTCTAACTGGGAAGCTGTTGCTGTGAAATCTTCACAACAACTGGACATCTGGAGCCTCAAAATTTCCAGTTCTATTTTCCTCCTCCCAGCATGGATGCTCATTCCAACCCGATTGATCCATTACTCAGCCAGACTGATCCCACCCCAAGCACACCCACCACTTTTCAGCCCACATCTTCTCGGTTTATTCATTTTAAAGGCCGATGAAAACTGAGACCCAGGTGGTTTTCAGCATGACAGTGTGGAAATCAGGTATGAAATTCCCTGTTTATTAATGACGTGTCGGGAGAATGACACAGGAGCAGCAGCTCCAGCACTGGCAGCGCTCACGGAGAAATAACAACCACGTGTTCCACACGACTCCTGTTGCACAGGACCAGGGCTCTGCACCCCTCGGGATACAGCTGAAATCCAGGTGTTTTATCTCAGAATTTCAATCCCAGGGAGCAATGATTCCAAAATGGGAGCTAAACGTGCCCTTGGTCACTGTTTTGCTGTCTCACTCCTTTGGGGTTCATGTGTGAGCAAACAATTGGCCACAGGCACCCAGAGGTTGGGGATGTCACTGGTCAGGGAAGAGCAGGGATGGTGGGATGGGTTTTGCAAGGACATATCCCAGAGCCTGGCATTTCACCAGGGATCACCATTAACACTGTCCTGGCACAGGCACGGAGCAGTCCTGGGGTCACATCCAAACATGATCATTTCCCAATTAAAAACTCAGAGCTATTTCCATCCCACTGTCTCCACCACAGTGAACAGAGTGGGGATAACCCAGAACTCACAGGAGATGTCAAATAAATCTTGATCAGCTGCCAGAGCCTTGAAAAATCTTCAATGCATTTTCCAGTGAGTTTCTTTCTCTTACAACATGGTTTGTAATTCCTTTTTTTCCTTTGTTCTGGAAAATTCCTGGGATAATACATGGTCTGTCTGCATGGAACCAGAAGGACTAAGTTTGACAAAATCTTTTACTAATGATGCATCATGTAAAAACCACTGTGGACTGTTCTGGTGCTGCCAAAAAGGAGTTTCTCAATCATGTTTGGAGTTTATCCTCCAAGTTTTAGTCTTCACAAGTACCTCGTAACACACAATATCAAGGACAGTTCCTAACAGCTTTTCCAGTCCTTTGCATGGAGACTTCCTTTCACAATATTTGCCTTGTTCCAGAAGGAAAGATGCATCTTTCAGTGATTTGCTGGGGCAGCTCTGGGGCATCAGGCAATATTTATATTCTGTTAATCTGAGAGCTCTAAATGAAAGATGGAAGAGGTCAAATCCAACCTTTCTATAAATGCCATTGATTCTGGGTTCTAACAGCACTGGATTTAAGCCAGGATTTTCCCCTTGCCTCGCTCTTTGCCTTTCAGAATATTTGTGGAAATGAGGAACAGGGTCATTTGGTATTCAGCCCTGGCTATGAATTATAATCTGGGTACAAGCTACATTGAAATTTAAAAGGCAAATTTTTCACCTCGGAGACAAACTTCTCCTCACCCAGCCAGAAAAGCCAGTGCCAGATTCAGTCTCTGGCTTGCAGGGAAAGGGGAGCACACACAGACACACCCTGGGGGTTTAATGCAAAACCAGAACCAAAGGACAAAGAATTCCACACTGAGCAAGGGGGACAGCTTGGAAACTGTTCCGAAACCTGGGGGGGTTCACAGGGTTGGCATAATCAGGTACATAAATTTACATAATATCTGCTTCAAAACTAGAAGCAGGCCACCTCTATGTTCTCCTGTCCCTTATTTAATAAGGGCTATAATGCAATTAAAGGACTACACACATGATTAACATCTTGTCTCCGAGCCATTCCCTGGAGTGACTGATTGACTGACTCCTGCCCCCTCAGAGCAGGGAGAACAAGGAGGCACAGAGGAGTTGGGCAGGAAGGATCATGTGTTCCCAGCAGGCTGGGGTGACCCTCCCCTGAAGGATGGGCATTTACTGGGGACACTGGGTAAGTCCTTGGATGTGAAGGAACACGTTTCTGCTTCTTGGATTTGATGAACCACTCATGACTCAAGGCCTTCAGAAACCCCACAGTCCTGCTGGATTTTGTTGTCTTTGAGGTTCCTGGACACATCAAACCCCAATCTGAGCTGGTGCTTGGCCCTGACCTCACCAGCTCCTCTTCAGGTGGTAAAAGCTTGAACTGGAGGATTCCCCTGGGTTTTAGGGCCCTGAGATCAGTGCTCAGATAGAGACTGGGGTTCATGCTGAGTCAAAGTGTCCAAACCATCCAAACTGGACTTTATCCTTCTGACACCTTCATCTCACATTAGCTTTTCCTGTTTGAGATTGATTCCTGCTCCAGCCACGTACAGAGGATCTCCACACATCCAGTCCTCTTTGATAGATCCTCTCTCCTTTCCTCATTTCATAGATCTACACTCCTTTTATTCAACTTCAGATAATTTCATCATTGGCAATCATAAATATTAAGAAAAGGCACACATTTCCTTTGCATCTTTAATAATCCCAGAATCATTCAGGTTGGAAGAGACCTCCAAGACCACTGAGTCCAACTGTGCCCAATTCCCCCCTTGTCCCCCAGCCCAGAGCACTGAGAGCCACGTCCTTGGACACCTCCAGGGATGGGGACTCCAAACCTCCCTGGGCAGCCCTTTCTGTGAAGAAATGAAGTGAAAGTCCATTCCTGAGCCTTCCTGAGCCAGGACTGTCAGCTCTGTCCCTCAGCAGGACACGGGATCAGGGGCAGGTTTTCATTCTGTCCCCTGGACAGGAACGGTCACGGTTTGTGGAGGTCCCTGGGAGGAAAACCCAACCCCCCAAAGTGTGCTCTGAACTCAGTCCTACAAACCATAAAGCTCCTGGGAAGAATACAAAGGAAGGGTTTGATGCCAGTGGTTGGCTGGATGGATTCTTAGCCAGGTACAGATTTTTCCCCTTGTCAGGATATACTACATGGTCAAACTATTTGGCACAGGGATGCTGCATATCCATTTGTATCCATTTTATTTGCCTAATGCTGTCCTGTGTGGAATTCTTCCCCTGTAAGGTCACAGTGACAGCAGAAGCATCTTCTGCCTGTTTGCAGAGTTGTGCATAAAAGATACTGTTTGTTCATAACAATTATTCCTCTTTTCCTCCATGGAAAAGCAAAACTTCCTAATTTTATTTTATTTATTTTTAAAATTATTGTGAGGACTGTTTTGCAGTAGTTTATGCCTCTGACTGAAGAGACTGCTGGGCCATGACTGAGCAGACCTCCAGTGAACTCTCACTAGTTTAATTTGCTGATCTTTCTGGCTTCCCCTAAAACAACAATAGCATCCATTCCTCAGGGGGAGGAGGTGGAATAAAAAAGGGAAAAGCCAGCACCCAACTAATTTTAGCAAGTACAAAAGGAGGTTCCATACCAGAAGAACACATGGCATTTTTAGTTCACCTTAAACCTTCCCCTTGCCATTTCAAGCCCTATTAATAACCAAAACAAACTCGGTGCAGAAAACAGATGAGCAAACACCTTTGATGGCTGCACCCTATTCCTGATTCACCTTCCTCCCTTCACCCACCAGCCCAGGCCTCCCTGCTCACACTCTGAATATTTTTATCATGAGGGCAACAGTGCTGGGACACGTTGTGGTCAATATTCCCAAACAAAACACGTGGGAAGGTCAAACAGCATTTCCTCAGCAGCTCAGGACCCTCCCAGCACTCCCTCCTCAAACAAACCCCCTGTGTCGTGGTGCTGAGGGGGGGAGAGCAGGGGAGAGAGAGGGAGAGCCAGGCTGGCACCAGCAGCATAATTTACTGTGCAGGTATTTGATTTGATAAAAAACCCCTACCTTAATTTAAAAAAACCCTCCACATATGCATGTCTATATGTATAATAGGTTCCTGACAAGGTTGTAATTCATTGAGAGGGGCCAGACCCACGGCTCGGGTTTGACATGTCACTGCAGCCTAAACCAGGGCTGGTTTTCCATGATCCCCTAAGAGGGTAGCATGTTGCAGCTGGCAAAAAAATAAACAAACCTGAGCTCTGTGCTAACAGATCTTTTTTTCCTTCCATGATTTATGCCACGAGCGAAGGGAAAACAGCGACACGCTTGTGAGCTGAGGTGCCACGGGGCCCCTGTGCCTGCAGTGTCCTGCCTGGGACAGGACACTGGGAACTACCTGGGGTGGAGTTTTTTTTTAAGTGAGGGAAAGGCCAGCAGTTTATATGCACGTGCAGGACCCTATTTTTTATATTTTTCTTTTTAATTCCCAGAGAAATCTGTGCTGCTTCTGCTGAGGAGAAGTGATTCTTCTTGTGATTCACATGCAGCACTCAAGCAGAATTTTTTCATATCAGTTATTAAACTGGTATCAGTTGATATCAGTTATTGGTATCTTTACCTTTTTGTACTTTTATTGGTATTTTTACTTTTTTTAGAGCATCTTTACTCCGTACTTTTTGGCATCAGTTATTAAAAGGTTTTATTTAGAAGCTCCTCCTTTGTTCTGAAGAGTCAGAAAATCAAAGATATTCCTCTAAAAACCAGTATTTTCTGCTCTTGGCTACCTGAGTGGGTTTTTTGAAACGCTGTGTTCAGAAACAAACTCATTTAGATCTTTCCCTATCTTCCCTCTCTACGCTGGGATGGATTCAGAGCACTGGTCCAGGTAAGAGTGGAGTCCAGGGAGCCTGGAAACTACAAAACGAGCTGAAGGAAGAGTTTAAATATCTGTATTTCCCTGTCAGACTGTGCTGCTCAGACTGAACACACAGAGGCAGGTCAGAAGAGATGACAGGGAGAAGACACCAAACCAAGTCCCCTCTGCTCCCCTCTCCCAGCCAGCCCAGTCCCAGCACTGGGATTGTCCCTTTTCCAACTGGAGCCTGGGAAATTCCTTCATCCCCCCCAGCACAGCTCCAGGCACAGCTCTGTGGTTTCTCCCATTGTTTGCAGTTTGTTTTTCTTTCCAGCAGGAACATAAAGCTGCAGTGTTGGATTTGCAAGTCCAGAGCATCAGACCTGGCTTTTCACCTTGGCCATGGGAAATGTTTTAGTTGGATGCCTAAGGAAACAAGGCTTGTGTGCTGGTGCTGTGTGGATTTCTTCTCCCACTCCTTTCTATCCCAAAAGTTTTTATTCGCTGATAGTTTCAAGCAAACCTGTCAGAGGAGTAAAGGCCTTGAAGATAAGTTCCTAACAGATTTCATGAGACAGGGAATTGGACAGGGAGGAGCTGAAAGGAGCCTCCCCAGCCCCTAAGAAAGAAGAAAAAAGGGAGGAAAATAGAGGAGACGTGTTGAAAAGCAGCTTTCATGAAACCCTCTGCTCACCAAACTACTTGTTTATTACTATGACAATTTTTGCATCCATCTCTCTGCTCCCAAGATCCAGGAGCTGAGTCCTGGAAACACACAGGGATTTAGCTTTATATGCTCTGGGCCAGGAAGTTTAACACACCCCCCGAAGCTGTGGGCCTGAAATGTGGGATCACTGTAACCTTTCAGAGCCAGAACCCAAAGAACATCTCAGCCCAGTTCTGTTTCCACGGCGACACCCAAATACAAATATCTGTGGCACAGCAAAGAAAAAGTGTGTCAGTGTTACTGTTTTTGTGCTGAAAGACAGAAATTAGCCAATATCCTCCATGCCCTCGAATAGGAGGATTTTCTTTTTACAGTTTTTGTTGCCATACCAACTTGGTGCAACCCTCCTCCTGTTTAACAACACCAAGGACAGGCACACACAGACAGGGAAACAGAGTTTTCCAGCACTTTTGTCCTCCCTGCAGACGTGAGCACCGATCCAGAGAGCAGCAGCAGCAACCTGGGTTCATGTGCCTGAGCTTTATATTCCATGGGTCTAATGTAACAGTGTGTCAAATGTTTGCTTTGGCCATTCCTGATTCCTCAAATCCCCTTTTTATACTAATATTTAAAATGGGAAAAGGCTTTAAAAGAATGGGCGCAAATTACCGGTTCAAAGGGTTTATTGGGCTCCCAGCTGAGCATTGCTTAGGCTAAGAATGGGGATTTGAAAAAACCCCACTGTTTAGGTGGCTTTATTGGGGTTTATTTCCTCTGCTCCTGCAGTCCTGAAGGAGGGAGAGGAGCAGCAGGAGGAACAGGAGGCAGGGAATCCTCTTTTTCTCCTGCAAATCCCAATAACTGTGATTTTTTACAGATCATAAAGACTGACCTCCGAACTCTCCCAATTATGAAAGTTAAGGAAACTTCAGCTCAGCAGGAGTGAGATGGACTTCCCCTCAGTAACGGCCACTGCTACAAATATTCCTTTATTATTATTTTTATAAAATATTTTGGAAATCCTGGTAAACATTTTGTTGAAAACTCACAGTTTATAACATCTTGCCCCAGCTCTGCTGTTGAGCTCCGGGAGATGGGATAAGGTGTCAGGGCAGATGGATGGCTGGAGAGGCAGAATTAGCCTGTCTGGATTTGAAGGGATTTGAAGGGCAGTTTATGGGGTTATTGTGACAATTGCCCTGATTTCAGCTCTCTTGTCACTTCACAGGGTCTGTCAGCTCAGGTTTAATGCTCTGAGCTTGGGCAGCAGGGCTGGATCACTGGATCACAGCTGGATCTCCAGTGCTGGATGACTGGAGAATGAACCCTGAGGCCACTCCGGGTCTCTGGAATGGCCAGTGCAGCTCAGCCCATCCCAGGGAGGCTGCTGGGCCCTGGTAGGGGTTTGGCCTGGAGCTGTTCCATGTGCTGGGGAGTGCAAGTGTCAGACACTGGGGGGATGCTGCCAGGGATCCTGGGAAAAACAACACCCAGAGCCCAGCCTGCTGCTGGAATGGGTTTGGCAAAGGGAAAGAAACCCTGATGGAGAAGAGGCTGGATGAGCAGATTTGTGGTAGGAAGAGCCCTGCAAACTGTGAGGGTTTGCACTGATAGGAAATCCTGATGATACAGAAATCAGCATCCCTGGATGAAGGTGGACTCCCAGCCCTGGAAGTGTCCAAGGCCAGGTTGGACGGGGCTTGGAGCAACCTGGGCTGGTGGAAGGTGTCCCTGCCCATGGCAGGGGGTGGAACTGGATGGGTTTTAAGGTCCCTTCCCACTCAGCTCTTCCTGTGATTCTGTGGTGCCACATTTGTGGCATTTTCTGGCTCTTGTTTTCCTCGCATTCCCAGACCCAGGGGTTGGAATGTGCTCCACACAAACCTGTCCTGCTGCTGCTCAGCTCTGAGCTTCTCTCCAGGTTTCCCTCAACTACCTCATTAGAGCAAAGAGGGAAAAGCCCCAGACAATCAGTCCTGGACACACAATCATTCCCATACATGCAGGAGAGCTGCTGATTTGTGGGGTGGGGGATAAAAAGCCCCATGACCTCCCCCAGCTCAGAGCTTTGCTGTGCTTTGAGCACAGGCACTGGGGAGTGTATCAAAAATCTTTTCATCTGTTCACTGAGTAAGGAATTGCACTGCTGAAATCATCCATCCTTCCGTGCCAAGAAGCTTTCACTGCCCAATCCATGCCAGGGGAGCCCTCTTTGGTGGATAATAATAACCTGGGGACCATGGACTCTAAAACTTTCTCTAGGCAAGTGAGTGACTGAAGAGTTAACAGAGCCATGTTTCACTGCAGGATTACAGTGTCAAACCACAGGAAGTGTCTCTGGTGGTTTGCTGATCTCTGTGGTCTGACTGGGCTGGAATTATTCACAACAGTAACTCCATTGCTGGCAGGATTATCACGTGTCTTTCTCCTCACCTGCAGCCTCAAGGACTTGTCTCAGGACCTGATCCTGCAGTGTGTGGACCAGATCTGACCCTGCCACCAAGGGAGTCAACAGTGACACTTCCATTTCCTCAGCAGAGGAGGACCAGGGCTCCACACCAGGGATTAACCTGGAGCAAAGACAGAAAGAATTTAGGATTTCAGGTTTCAGAAACCCAAAATCTACCAGACTGCTCAGATATTAAAAACCAGACTTCATTTATAATCCCTTCCAGTGGCACCTTTGGATGCTGATTCACTGTACTTTACAGGGAGTTCATTTCCACTAATCCCTTTTGCAGATAGTAAAGCCAAGCCACATGAAAGAGGTACACAGATCAGAGTCAGCAGAGACAGGGCACCCTGAGCTACACACTGAAGGGAGGAGACAACTTGAAGAGTAAATTATACATGTTTTAAAATGCAACCAGCAGTTTTCAATTATTTAAGGCACTGTTTTCTTAACAAGGATTAGAAATGATATTTCAAATCCATCACTTGAGCACGATGACACCTTTTCAAATGAAGGGTTTCTGTTGCTGCTCCTGTTATCCTGCCCGTATTAAAAGATGACTTTCAAGTATTTTGTCTATCAGTTTTAAAGAGAAAAAAAAATAACAAGCCTGAAAGAACAAAGACGACACTTCAAAGCCTTCAGCAGAGAAGGAAGTGCTTTCTAGCAAAAATCATCCCCTTGTGTCAAAGAAACCTTTGTCAGACAGTTCCTCTCCTGCCTTGGCTGCTGTTTGGTTAAAGACAGGAAAGCAACTGAAGAGAAAGAGAATCCCTGAGAGAATGACACAAGTCATGTCCCAGCAAAGCCCTCCCTCTGCCCTCGTGTTTTCCTGACCCAGCCCCAGGGAGCTGAGGGAGCACAGACACCTTCAACCTCCCTGGCACCTCGGGGGGCTCTTCTGCACTCACACGGGGAAGTTCTTGAGAGGATTTTGAGGCAATACAGTGTGGAGGTTAAAACCAAGGCCACTTGAAAAAGAGCTGCAATTCCTCAGGCTCTCCACATTTTTTTTTCCATTTTCCTAAATGTCAGGGAACTTTGCAACTTCAGCAGGGAGAAGCCAGATAAGTGCAGTGGGCTTTGGATCACCAGTGCGAGTTCCTTCCCTTCTGACTCTCAGGTGCTCAAGTCTTACCTCACCCAACAGAGATGTCCCTTCCCAGCCCTTTGAAGTGCCATGTGGATTTTTCTGGGCAGCAACTTCTACTTTGTCCAGGCACAGAAATTATTTTGAGACTTCCATTCTATCCTGTAACAATTTTGTGGTACAGTCCTCCTGTGCAGTTGTCTTGTACCCCTTGCTCTACAACAAGAGTGTTCACAGCCCCTTCTGGAGCCCTTTTTTCAGCCCCCCTCAAGTAACACATGAAGAACTACCCAATAACTCCCACTGGCAGTGGTCCCTCTCCTGGAACATTGCAGCAACATGTTATTTAACAACACAGCTTTCCCAGGAGTTCCTCTGATAGCCATAACCCCTAACAAGCTTCCCCTCAATAACAACTTGCTTTTGACCTCAGCACACCTGGAGACTTCACCCTTCTATTCCACCTCTGACCTACCCCCATATAATTGACACGTTGCAATTATCAGCAATTTGTAAGCTTTGTTTTCCTTAGCACCCAATTATGCAAATAACAGACCTGCAGTAGAACTGCTCCTATTGGGCTGCAAATTTGGGGCCAAATGTTTCACGCCTGAGCGACTGTGGGAGCCCCGGCCCAACCTGCAGGAGCAGGAAATGAGAATTCAGGGAATACTTATCCCAGGCAATCTCTGCTGGGGTGGGAGGAGGATATTTAATACCTTTTTCATTAACTCTTATGAGCACCTACAGCCTGGATCCAGGCTGCTTCCAGGAACTAGGACTTCTGAAGATTTAACTTTCCTTTAGCCACTTTTCCTACCCTGGCTGTACTTCCAGCATTTCTCCAGGAACAAGGCAGGGCCAAGGTCTGAGGACCATCTGTCAAATGCCAAAGAAGAAAACACATTTTCCGAAACCAAAGCAGGCCCACCAGGTGGAAGAACCCCCAATTTCTCAGTGCACACACAGACAGTGCCCTGGATGTGTCCACACTGGCTTTTGTGCTTCAATATATTGTTGTGTCTTTTTCTTTATGTGCTCTGTGCAGTTGACTGGACTGAAAACAGAACAGTCATCCCATCACACCCTGCCCTCTGTGCATCAAAAGGGTTTTTAACCCACAGCACTTTATCTGAGACAAAAAAACCACTGGAAAAGGGCATTCTGGGCTGTTTCCCCACCTTTCTTCAGCCATGGCAGCGCTTGGTTCTATCTGAGGTGTCAAGTCCACCATCCCCCCAGCAGCAAACAAGTGCCTTCCCAGTCCTGTGACCTCATCTCCTTCCCTGTCAGAAGATTAAGGAACATTTTCAGATGCTGGGGCTATTTTTAGCCTGCCCTAGAGACTCGTGGAGAGGAAAGGAGCAGGGGGACTCTCTCCATCGTGTAACAATCTCCGGGTCTAGAAAACCACTCACATTTAATGTGACTGCACAGAACGACCCCGGGTAAAGCTGCATCAGCTGCATCGTTCCCAGATGGCACTGCCCAAACCACTTCCTTCTGGGAAGGGGCTGGGAAAGGGCTGCAGAGACTCCTGTGGCTGGGAATGCACAGCCCCAGGATGAGGAACGGGGGATTTATCTCCTTGTGCTCCGTCAGGTGTCCTGCAAACAGGAACATCTAACTGCTGCTTCTCACCCAGTGATTTTGGTACCCTGTCATTCCCTCCCTCCTCTCCAGGAGCCCAGTAAGGACTTGTATTTTCATCAAGTTCCATCTGAGGAGTCCTCGGGCAAGGAGGGGGAGGAAGACAATTAAAACAAAGCAAAACCCCCCAAATCTCAGAATACCAAACTAACACATTAAAGACATCACCCTTTATCCCCCTACAGAACAAAGCACCAGAATATTCAAACACCAAGTCAGAGAAGGGAATTGGAGGGAGCCCCTCCCAGGATCACCCTTGAGGATCTGCCCACTTTGCCAAGTTTGCTTCCAGCCCTGGCTGGCACCTTTCCACCCAGGAATATGCACATTTGACTCCATAATGGTTATTGCATGTCAGGCTCGTGGGCATTTGGCCCATGGAACACTCTGTTTCCCAATCTATAAGTACATGAAATATAAGACCAAGTAAAATCTGAGACATTGTGGAAACTGAGGAGGGCTTGAATGAGCTCCTGGAATAAAACCCGAGCCCCTCCCCACCCAGAGCAGTATTTTTAGGAAGTCGATTGAGAAATGTTTTCCTTGCTCCATTTCCATGTTTACTGGGATACAACACTGTTACACTGGATTGCATCAGAAAACATGGAAACAGCTCCACAAATTGATCCGACCACAAGTTCTCTGAGGAATTTGCTCCTTGTCTCCAAGGAGTTTACTCAGCATAAACAATGGCAAATAAATACAAGGCAGCCCTGAGAGAGAGTTTCTCCAATAAGCTCCAGCAATATCAGAATATGGATATTTTAGGGAACTTCAGATGGGTTGTATGATGGCATATTTCTCATGAGACATTGCATATGACCAGTCAGAAAATCATAGGATATATTGGGCCTCAAGGTGAAATTTGCTGCATTTTAGGAAAAGATCACCTAAGTGAAATAATGACTGGACCAAAAGAAGGACAACGTGCACCATCCCCTCCCTGGGGCTTTGAGGGTCTCCATCTCTTCAGGAGATGGAACTGGACCCTACTTTAGTATTTGCTAATGGTTACTAAGCACATAAATCCTTTAGAGGTCTGAACTCAGATCTCCAGGTCAGACAGAACTCCGGGGAACTGATTGCCACGATAATGGGAAACATGGCAGCTTAAAACTGCTGAGTTTGAGAGGGGGATCTCTTCAATAACAGAGAGTTTAAAAATGTACCAGCATTGCCTTTCAGCCATCTGAGTCACCTCGGTGTGTAATCAATTAGAAACCAACTCAATTCACAGGAAAAGGGTTCTGCCTGAGCCAAAGGATAATTTTTGTCATACAGGTGAACTAATCTTTCCCAGGCCAAGCATATCCTTGAACTCCTACCCTGCTCTCTCTGCTTATCTTGTCTTCCCAGTTCGTTTCAACTGATTAGTACAAAACCTGTCTGAAAATGGAATTTCCTTTCCAGAAAAAAATCATTCTAAAATAGTGATGGAACTCATTCTGACAGGGACAAAAAATGAACAATAAAATGGCAGCAACAAACCTGTTATAAAAGAATTTGTGTGGAGGGATTTCCAAGCCCTGTTAAGTTTGTTTGTTGGGGTTTTTGGTTTGGTCAGTTTTTGTTTGGGTTTTTGTTGTTGTTGTTTGAAAATGTAAAGAAATATTCAATTTCAGGGTTTTGCCTTCAATAGAGAGCAGAACAATATCTTTTGCCATTACAGTGACCAAATGTCTTCCTCATTGTGTCCAAGTAAACCTGAGAATTAAGGGGCTTAGTAACAGAAATTATTCCCTAATATAAGAGGAAATGTGGATGTATAAGAATATAAAAGGTGGTGGCTGCTCCATCCCTGGAAGTGTCCAAGACCAGGTTGGATGGGGCTTGGAGCAACTTGGTCTAATGGAAGGTGTCCCTGCCCATGGCATGATAATAAGCTTTAAGGTCCCTCCTAACCCAAATAATTCCACGATTCCATGATTCTGTGAAATCTGGCCCTCACTGGGAAGTCCACTAGGCTTAAAACTCCACAAAAAGAAGTGGTTCATTCAAAAGTGGGATGGACCAGACAGTGAAATGTGGTGTAAGAACTTCTGTTTGGTCCAGCTTTGGAACCAGGCTCTGTAATCCCCCCGTTCAGAAGCTCCTTATGGTCACATCAGGATCCTCCCTGGTTTCAGGCAGAGGGAATGGAGCCAGAGATCAAGTGCTGGGGCCAAAGCTGCAGCGGTTCAGTCACAACACCACAACCAGAAGCCAAAAATCCTGCCCCCACCCTTCCCTGGAACCACCAGCCCACACTCCTTGAGGAGCTGCTCCCGGGCTGGAAGTGCT
Organism: Corapipo altera; assembly: GCF_003945725.1. Classification (NCBI taxonomy): domain Eukaryota; kingdom Metazoa; phylum Chordata; class Aves; order Passeriformes; family Pipridae; genus Corapipo; species Corapipo altera. The sequence goes on from NW_020884913.1 coordinate 687,273, forward strand.
GACTGCTGCCAGGGCAGCCAAGCCATTCCCGGAGCTTCCCCACGGGAATGATGCCTGAGCAGGCACAGACCTTGGCAGCAGCCTGCAATTGTTCCTGGAGGCTGGCACAGGGGGAATTAGAGAATAGAACACACAGGGAAAAGGAGGCTGTTCCTCCTCCACCCTGTACGTGGCAGACGGGCTGTGAGGACACCCAGATTAACTTCTGCACCTGAATTAGAACAAAGTGTTTTGCTATTCCCTTTCTCTTTCCCTCTCCACCCCTTTCCCTGTCCTTATTTTAATCTACAAACCAGTACTAGGCCTGCAGGCCTCGTGCCAGGGTACAGCTGTCATTCACCTGGCAAATGCTGGGATCCTTCTCCTGGCTCCAACTAAAAACCAAGACTAAAAGGAGGAGCCAGGAGGTCATTTTTGAGCCAAGGCATCCACCCAGGGTGTCCAGACTTTATAGGAATTAAATTTATGGGAACTAAAGGCTTCCATCATTCTCTTGCTCTTCCTCTTGCTCCAGAAGATGTTTTTATCACCCTTGATACCACAGTAAAAATGTTTTCAAAGTCTGAAATTATGAATACTGACACCATTAATTTCTTTTTGCTTAATAAATAAAAAAAATGGAAATTACTTGGAAAATACACTGTACCTTTTAATGCATTAACAATTTTTACTTCAGATCTAACAACTAAGTGAGAAGTGTTAAGAAGCACTTCAGAACAGGATCCTTGGGGCTCCCAAATACAGCAGCAACTCATCCATCAGTTCATTCTTAATTGTCCTTCTCATAATAAACAAATTATATTTTAATTGTTCCCTCTGCAAGACTCACTGAGGAACCTGGGAGTTGTTACTCCCATACCAGGTGCTTCTTCAAATCAAACATAAATCCACCAGCAAGGACTCACAGCAGCTCTTTGTGCCTTACGATTTCAGTGCTGGCCTTTGTCAGCCTCCCTTTTCTCCCCAACTCAGCCCCCCCAAACCATCCTTGCAGCACATTCCAAGGGTGAAAGGTGGGAGAGCAGAGCCCTGAGCACAGCCCTGTGACCTGGCTGGCTCTGTCAAATGAAACTGTCCTCGTGTAAGTTGGGCAAAGTCCTGACAAACTTCATTTACACGTCAACAAAAGGAAGATAGGAATTCATCCCACTGGCTGACATGGGAACAGCTCTAAGAGCAGGATGAAGAAAGCAGCACTCCTTCAAATTGCAAACTCCTTGGGGCAGGGAAACCTGCCAAATTCTACCACTGCTGAGCCACTTGGATCACTTGGCAGGGATGGAACGGGGGCAGCCCAGCTCTCCTCTGTACCACAGGCTATTCCAGCCCAGTCTGAGGCACCTGCCTTATTCCCACTGCAATTCCAACCATGGGCAATCACATCTTACACTGAACACCAGGCATTAATTAAAGATTAATGGAAACAATTTTATTTAGCCGAGTATCACACCTGCAAATGAGTCCGTGGGATTGGTGAACACTGGTCATCAGCCAGCAGTCACAATGCACAGGAAGCAGACTGACTGCACAGGACTGTTCTCTGCACTGGGAGAATTAGGGATACCCACTGGAATGCAGTTACAAGCCCCAGGCTGCGGATGGGACCAGCTCTGGGTGTATCAAAGCTACTGTTGAGCAATCCCAGGCTTTAATCCCAGGTTTAATCCAGCACCTCGGCCCAGGGCAGATCTCTTGGCTTTTCTGAGATGCTGGAGACCAGAAAGTGAGGAGGAAGTTGAGTGTCCAAGACCTCAGGGCTGAGAAAACAATCGTCAGGAATCTTATCAGAGCAGATAAATATGGATGAAATCACAGCATTGCTGTCCTCCCTCCTCTCACAGACCTCTGTTTAATATTTGGAGTCATTCCCTCATTCTGGAGGCAGTGACTCGCATTCTAGAAAACATTTTTGCTACAGATCCACTCTTCCAGCAAGCTGAAAGCATCTCCTGCCCATTCCCCTTGTCCAAAGCTACATCCTCTGGCTTTATTCCCTCCACAAGAATTAACAGAACACCTTTCAGCAGTGAGATTTTCATCTGAACCACTCATATGTGTGGTGTGCCCTTCATTCCAATGGACCATGATAACCTGAGGAAAACAGTCCCCCCCTCCTTGTGGGGGTGAGGGGAGGTGGGAAGATATGAGGGGAGAGTGAGTGACTCACTGTGTGTCCAGACAGCCAGATTTGAGCAAAGAAGGTGTCAGACATCACCTAATAGTGGAAATTAGGAAACCCAGATAAGATAAGTGCAAAGGGACTTACTTGGGGAAGTTGCAACAGTCCAGAAGTCAAAAAATAAGATGAAATAAGGACCCAAAATTAAACAAAACAAAACATGGCAATGTTAAGCAAACCAGCAAAACAAGGCAGAGCTACCAGATGATGCCCTGGAAATTCTGCCCTGCTCACTTAAAGCTGCTCATGGAGCCTTTCCCAGTTCCTTTCCAGCCTGGCTTGGAACAACAGTTCCTTATCAACAGTTTATTTTACCCATTTTGTAAAGGAATTACAGAACAGGGGAAAAAAAATATTGGCTATTTTGAGCATCCCCAAGCCACAGCTGTGAGTGTGGGAAGGTGGGACCACAGGGCAGAGAAGATCTGTCCCTGTAGGAGGTCAAAGCCCAGTTCCTGAGCACCTGTGGCCATTGGGGACCCCAGGGCAGAGTGTGGGTCCTAAAATCCTGCTTGGCATCCCAGTAGGAAAAGTTCATTGTGCTGTTCTGTCTGGAACAGCAGCATCTGGAATGCCATCAGAACAGTGTCCCCAGGGCTGGGGAGGTGGGGAAGACAGTTCCCTTTTTCATATTGCATCAGCACTTTAACACCCCCAGAACGAAACAGAGACTTGAAGAGGAATAAATGAAAAAGTGACTGGTTTCAATTCCAGACTTCTCAAGAAGCCCAAATGCATTATCCATGTTTAACAGCCATGGCTCACCTCGTTCAGTCCCGGTTTTTATCCAAAGTGCCCAAAATTAGGGATCTCCCACGGGGTTCTGGGTTCCAGCTCTGCATTCCTCTTTTCCTCTGTGTTGACCCCCCTGGTTTGTATGAATGAAGCACAAGCAACACATGGACATCTGAATCAATTTAATTGAATTAATTTAATTAACTTCCTCTCTCTCCATCACCTGTGATAATTCTGAGTAGAAACAACAATCTGGTTGGTGGGAGCAACCTTGAAGAGTGTTTTGACAGAGAATATGAACATTTTTCAAAATTAAAGGCCAACTCCTGTGTCCACCAATGTTTCTTCTTCCAAGGACAAAATAAACCAGTGAGAGTGTGGGGGATAAAAGTGCAGGTAGATCCTGGGAAGCTGGGATTGCCATTTCCACCAGTTTTAGCAAAGAAAACTAAATCCTCAGCATTGTGCTTTTTGCCAACATTAAATCTAAGTTTTCCACTGGTGCAGAATTTAATACTGCATCACCAGAAGCAGAGTCATGGGGAAAATTGCATTTTCTTTACCTTTCAGATACAATAAATAGATAAAACTGTTAAAAATGAAAGTTATTCAAGTAACCAAAGGCTACAGTTCAATATAGCCAAGACAATGTTCTCTGAGACTCAGATCTGGAAAAGAGATATCAGAAGAAATGTGTACCAGCCAAAGTTAATATTTGCACAAAAATGGTGAGTCAGATAAACTGGGATTTCCTCTCCCAGCCACTCATGGCTTATCCATGGCGTCTCAACTGAATTTGATACAATAACTTTCATCTGAGAGGGAAAAATGTTCAGCTCAGGTAAGGAAGACTTTATTTTGGGCCTGAATTCTCCCTCTGCATCCACTTCTGAAATGTGTAAGGAACAATGTTGTCACCCAGGATTCCATCACATGCTATTGCCTGACTATTTCCATGATGTACTCGATTCCTGATCCTCAGTTATGCTCCAGGAATGTAGTATAAATGTAGCATAAAACCAATACACCCGTTCCACCGTTAAAGTCATCAATTTAAAGTTCCCAAATAAACCAGAAAACATCTCAGAAAAAAACCCCCTAACTCACTCCAAATATCTTCCTGTTCTAACAACACATGTTTAGTTCTAACCTATTTCAGTTAGAGGAGGGCACTTCAGAGCAATTTAAATTTCTTCCATGCTCAATTTTGCCAAGTTAGTCAAGAGATTCTCACTGTCACAGAGGTGGAACATTAAGAAGATCCATCTCACAATGTTATGGAAGCTCCCTGGAGGTGTTAAAAATGTTTAAGAACACGCTAGCAAACATCCAAGTCCAGGTTTAGTGTGGGAAGTCCAACTACACCATCTACTTAGTTTCCTCCTGGCTCCAACCTTCTATAATTTTATTATCATTGACTGTGTTTCATTCAGTCCACCAGGAGTTCCTGAGCTTCCTGCTGCAGTTCACAGGACACTTCAAAACAAAAGGGCTTTTTACCCAGCCACATACATAGAAGGGAATGATAAACAAACAATCAACATTCAAATAAAATCCCTGCTGTAAGAGAGGAAGGTGTTTCAAATCAAACCACACCAGCTCCGCTTCACCGGGGACGTCGGCGGGGAGACAAAAATAAGCTGAATCACTTTTTATTTTCTCCCCGATGGACGGGCAGACACGCTCCGGGGGCTGAGCTGGTTTTCCTCTGAGAGGAAGCCAGGCCTTCCTGGGAAAGCGCTGGGCAGGGCTCAGCCCTGCCTGCCACCAGCTCGGAGTCACCGGGGGAGCCGTGCCAAGCAGTAGTACCGGCAGCTCCAGAAACAACAGCCGCGAGTAAGACGGGAGGAAGGACCACGCGACAACACCCTCCACGGGCTGGAAAAACTGATGGGCAACCGGGGGACTGATGAGCAACCAGCAGGGAAAGGAACAGGCAGAGGCACCAGGGACGATTATTCCCTGTTTCTCTCCACTGTGAGAAGGGGGAATGTGAGAACTTGGTTTTCCAGAGGATTGTTCCTCCGTTGCTTTTTCGTGCCTTGTGTGGAGGGTGACAGGAATCCAGCAATGCCCGATTGTTTTGGTCAGGATGCTCGACCTGCAGTGAACAGAGGGAATGAAAAAATCTGGCCTTGATAGTTCAGAGGCAACTTCTGAAATTTAAAGTCTAAACAAAAGCATCTTTAAAAATTAAAAGATTAAAGCCCTGCTGTGAGGTTTTTAGAGGAGAAAGCTTCGTTTCTCTGTCTCAGTCTGACTGCGCACTACCTGCTCATTAATACTTTGGATTCTCCAGAGTAGGCACTATTTTCCAGAAGTACGGAGCATTTTAGTGCTCAGCTTGCTGCTCTTGGCACTGCATAAACACTGGGTCACATTTAAAAAAAGCATATTATGCATTTAATCATGTCGATATGGAAAGAGCAGGATTTATTAAAAGCACCTAGATAAGTTCCAGGCCTTACTCCCATTAGCTTCCAGGGGTGACTCACAACCTGGTTTTATGAACTGTCTGGAAAAATCCCTTTGGGATTCAACTACATCTTTACGCACATTTTATAAATGTGACCTGCTGTTCCTACACGGTCCTTAGAACAACAGGGTGATTCCTTTGGGGATTTTAGGAATGGCAGTAACGCACCTCATAATCCTGGGACACCCTTGCCTGTGGTACCCTCAGTACCCAACCATTGACCTTCCAATTCTTACTCATGATGCTCTTTTTGTCTACGTTCTTGTAAAAACCTGCTGGGCTCTTATTATTTCATTAGCTGTCTAGACTGTGCTGCAGGTAAATAGGGGGGACTTTAAAATTGGAATGAGCACACAGGAAAAAAAAATAAATAGAGGAAAACAGAAGGTGCTGCTCCTGATCTGAGCCTTCATGTAATAGCATAGTGACGTAAATGTAAATTCAGTAATTTATGGCTGTTTGTATACAACGCTCAGCCAGAAGGTCCCTGGAGATTTTCTGGTGTGTGAACTGCTAATATCACAGGATCACAGAATCCCAGAACTGGCAGGGTTCTGTTGCCCCTGAGAAGGTTCTTTGAAGGGCTGGATAAGGACGGAGTTACTAAAATAAGTCCATAAAGCAAACCCTGAGCTTGGGGGGGGCCCTGCCGCCGCCATTTTCCTGGGGGGGCCAAACCCCGGCCGCTGATTGGCTGCGCCATGCGCGGACCAATGGGAGAGAGGCTCCCTGTTGCCACGGCAACGGCAGGGCCTGGTGCGGCCTGAGGCGCCTCGAGGCCTGCGCTGAGTTATAACAAATTATATCTGAATTATAACAGCTGTAAATGAATTATAACCGAATTATAGCCCCGTCCCGTCCACACCATTTAAATTTCTCCCCCTTTAACAAATTCAGTAGTCCGCACACCGAAAAATCTAGAGGGACCTTCTGTGTAGAAACGCAGCGATGAATAACTGTGTGTGTGTGCGCGCATACCTAATTATATATACATATGTATATGCGTATGAATATGGCATAATTTTACTCCAGTGGGCCAATTTCACTTTAATAAATAAAATGTTATGAAGGGAGGGTGGTCAGCTTGTTTGGAAGAACAACACTGACCGGCTGCGACTCAGCTTTCCCTGGCTTTTTCACAGCTAGGAGCTGCTTGATATTTTTGGCTCGGCTCTATTATTATAATTTTTTTTTCCCTTTTAAAAAATATGAGGCAGTAGGCTTCCTCCCAAGACACACTCAGGTGGGGCTGCTTCTAGCTGCTGACTTTCCCCTGGGGCACCTCATTTTGTTAAAAAAAAGGGGGGAAAAAAAAAGGACAAGTCTCCCATGACACACTCAATAAAGCTCAGATGACTCGGCTGTCCCCTGTCCTGTCCCTCCAAGGCTGTGCAGCCTCATTACACCTCTCTCAAAATGGTTTTAAAAGGCTGCAGATGGAAGAGCAGTGACATTTATCACTTGCAAATGAGGGCCCTGCGTCACCTCTGAAGGAGAGTTACATTCTGTAATCCTCATTCCAGGGTATTTTTCTGCTGACTTTATACCCGGAGTCTCAGTGAAAACGAGCTCTGTGTGCTCGGTTTTATTGCTACAGGGTTGGAGTGACTCCCTGAGGGTGGATATTGAGCCCCCAAAATCTCGGTGGGATTGTTTTAATTCACAAATGTCACCTGGAAAGAGCAGAATTGCACCACAGCTCTTCCATCTCTCCACAAGTAACTGTTTTCCTGGTGTTGGGCCTTTCTCGTGTGAGAATTTTGTTGTATTTGTTTCACCTAAAAATGTGCTTGGGCAGGCTGTCAGGTTTAAGTTTGATTTGACTCAGACAAAATTTTGACACCGAAATTTTAGTTAAAATGATAAAACCATTTGAAATCAGTCCATCACTGGGGAGTGGGGCCAGTTTCTGCCACACCATGAGCTTTTCACTGAGAACTAGTGTCAACTGCATAATAGAATATATCAAGAACATTTGGTCTATGTTATGGAAAACATTATTATCCCTGTTCAATCATTCATTTCTATTTTATTTTTTCTTTTTTTATGGCATGAAGTTTTCAAATAGATGGGAGTGATAAATAAGGGAACAAGCACCACAGTAAGAGAATATATAACTCCAACCACAATTGGAGTGCTTGTGTGAATACAGTCAGAATTGGGCAATTTGGGAAGAGTCACCAGATACAAAAGGATAGAAGGCAAAATGTGGGATTTCCTGTATCCTTGTACCTGGTTTGTTTGGAGCTGAAAGGGTCTTAATGGCTCAGGTGATTCTTCCTGCAACTATTGTTTGCATTAAAAAGTCTCAAATCAAATTTACAAAGGAAGTAATTGTTTTGGCTCACTGGCTAGATCTGGAAACCAGGGAGAAAGATTCACACAGATTAAAATTTTTAGGCAGTTTTCAGTATTCTGGATCCACTTTTTCCCTTTTGACAGAAGCAGCGTAGCCTGAAAAGCTTCTTTCCTGAAGCACCTTCCAAACTGAGGTGCCTGACCACCGGCAGTGGGAGTCCCCCACCCCTTGAAGGGTTGCCCAAATCTTCATTCCCATTGTTCCCAGTGCTTCAAAATGAAAATCCCTTGTCCTGCCATTGGGCTGAGAGGAGAGAGAGAATAGGAGAGTGGAGGAGAGAAAGCCCCAGCAGCTCCATTCATGGGGGGGATGCAGCCACTGCCAAGTGTCATTATGAAAATTCTTCCTTTTCATACGATATTAAACTCTCCTCTTGGCAGGTCCCCTGATGCAGTGAGTGTTTTTAGTGAAAATACCCGAGGTACTGAATTCTTTAACCTCAGTTCATTTCTCATTATATTACTCTGTTAATAGTCCTGGGAAATACACAAAAAACCCAACTCTGTGTCTGTGCTGAGCAGGGAGTTCTGCATGTTTAGGGTGGCTCTTGGCAGTGAGTTTGATGGAGAAGAGGAAAAAACAATTTGCAAAGGAAAAAGGGTTCAGGAAGAGTCGGTTTTTCTGAATTTAATTAAGCATTGAAATCAAGGCCACTTGGAACTCATCTTCCTATGCAAGTACCTCTTTAAATGCCAGGAGTTTGAGGTTTGAATCTCTACTGAAGGAGTGCTAATTGTCAGCTCTGGGTTTGATTCAGTTCCTCCCCAAATTCAAGATTCTCTTCACTCTTTGCAGTCAGAAAGAGAAGGTTAGCATGCATTAAGTGTGGAGTTTGCTCCCAAGAAGTTACTGCCCATTAGGTGGGACCACAATAAGTGAGGACGTTGGAGTTTCTGCTCTGTCATAAATATAAATTCAAGTGATGGGAAAGCAGACATGGAAGTGTAACAGAATTCCAATGCCCTCCAAATGGGAGTCAACAAATACACCTGCTTTTCCTTGTTGCAGGGGCTGGGAGCAGACTCACAGTCAGCTCTTGTGGCTGAAGTCACGGATGAAAACTGTGTAACTGCAATAAATTTATTGCTTATGACCATGAGCAAGAGACTGGACAGTGATTTATGGTGTTGTGGCTATAAATTTTGTTCCTATCTCCTGGCCCGGGTGTATTTCATCTAGAAATATTTGATTAATAAAGAATGATTTTTTTCAAAAAGCCAGTTGATCATAAGTTTCACTGCATCAGCCAAAGAAGTAGAAAAATCATATAAAACTCATGTTTAGTATTGTATTGGTTGCAGGGGAACAGCCTGCAGGAAGTTTTGAGCAGAAACTCTTAGTCCATCGTTTCAATTGACAAATAACAATCGAAATATAATTTCAGCCAATTCCCAGAAAGGCAGAGGATGCAATTTTATTTAATCACTAATATGGCAGACGTTGTGTGCCCTGTTTTCAACCAGCTGTGCCCTTGGGGGCTGGATGCCTCTGGTCATGTAGAATGTGATGGATTATGACCAGAGGAGCTGATTTACAGTCCAGTGGTGGCACACACAGACCCAAGGGAGAACGAAGCCTCTCTTGAGTGGCCTGCAAAGCTCATATTGTGAATGCATCAGGCAGCTGAAGGTTGAGGAGTTGCCTCTTGCACAGAAGTGTGAAAAGTGAGGGAAAGAGGTGAAATGGTTTGCTCAGGGAGAGGCAGAAGTCTGTGGCACAGGTGGAAAATGACCCTGATGTTGTTTGTCCAGTTCCTGTGTCTTCATTCCTCCTCTGTCTTCTCAACCCACCACTGAATTTGCAGGTTGTTGTCAGATTCTCTCAGCCAGCTGTGTCCTCGCCCTGTGAGGCTTCAGCATTCCCGGCCATCGGGGTCAGGAAGCTGTGCTCACACACAACTGCTGAGGGACTTGTTATCTGGATCCTGTCTCCAACAGAATTAGGGATCCTTGAGCATCTGCCCCAATTTCTGCTCCCACTTCCTCTCACAAATAGTCAATTTGTGCCAATGCAAACTAAACAGATGTTTAAATGCTCACTCATTTTTTTTTTCCCATTTCACCCCCCTCATTTTGTCTTTAGTTTAGACCATGATGGCTTTAGGCTGGAGTTTTTAAGACCATTCATGGCTCCACTCACAGCACCTCAAGGCAATCTCTATTTGTGCATATCTCCAGAAGAAGTAGAAAAAAAGTTCCATTTTCCAAAAATTCCTCCCACTTCCTCTTCCCTGCGTGTGCCTCTAACCACTGCTGTATGTGCAGTTAATTGAAATGGTGTTTGTTTTATCTTGAATAACCTTGTAATTGATTGAGGTGGTGGACAGCAAGACTCCAGAGTCATTTACATACCTGTGCATGGAGCAGTAATTTCTAGGAGCCTTTCCACTGCTTTTTTTTCCCCCTGCAGAACTATACTCCCCTGTATGTGCGTGTTTGCATACATCTATAGATATTCACATTCATATAGATCTCCCCACAGTCCATTCACTCTGGCTGGGACTGTCCATTTGCTGCTCCTTGGGATCTTATGTTACCTGGGCTGGTGAGACTCCTGGCACTCTTCCCTGCAGAAGAAAAACAGCCTGATTTGGGGAGTGCTCGCTCCGCACAAGGCCCCGATTGTGTGCGAGGGCCGAAAGGGTAACAAATGCAGTTTAATTATGTTGGATGCTTGGTGGCTGCTTTTGCAAATCTTTTATTTGTTTTGAGAAGTGCCCCAGCAGCAGCACTAAATTTTGTGTGCATTCGGGGAGCCTCACAGGCCGCCGGGGCTGGGGGAGGGAGGGAGGACGGGCTAATTAACTGGGCTGCTGTCAAGCTAATAAACTAATGGAGAGCTTAAACAAATAAAAAAATAAAGGAAGTAGACATGATGGGGAAAAATAAAGTGACTAGACATGAAGTCTTACGACATGCATTTCCACCTTTCATGAAAAGGTGGCCTTGGGCACCCAGAATTTCGCGGATGGAGTTTTATGTCTCCTAATTCGAGTGCCCCTTTTAGGAGGCAAAGGTTTAGCGGATCTATCCAGGAATGAGTAACGAGAGAGGAGCTTTTCCCATCCTGCCCAGAAACCAATTCCAGCTCATCAGAGTTGTTCATTTTGGAAAAGAGTCAGATTCACATTCGCGGGACAGAGGGGAGTGGAAAGCAATCAGTGTTTAAATCTCCTCTTTGCCAGGCCGAGATGTTACATAAGGTTGAGGAAAATGTTTTATTATCCCAACTAAGCCTGAAGTGTCAGATACTGACAGCATTTCAGAGACAGGATACTGGCCTTGATGGTCCAGTGTTCTGACTCAGGCTGACAGATTTGCTATTCCGCCCTCTCAGATTATTAGTTGTTCTTTTTTGGTCCTGGAGGCATGAGGTGATTTTAAACTGAAAAGGTTAAAGCAGCACTCGCGTTACTTTGGGACTGGGCTGAAAGAACTCTCCCACGTCTGCTGGTCATGGAGCACCAGACAAATATAAACCTTCTCTCCTCTGATTTCTGCAAGTCTCCAGCTGCCATCATCTCATCATGAGCTGGTACACGCTGTGTTGGGGGAGTACCTGTGGTCAAGCTGGTTGGGGTTTTTGTCATCCAGGTCCTTCTTTGCACGTCTCAGATTCCATAGTGTTCTTCCATGAGACCTCGGGGAACCATACTCCTGTGTTTTCCTGAAGTTTTCAACCCTTCTATCCCTTCAGTGGGTGGTGGCTCTTCTACCTGCCTTTTCCAAGGCTTATCTCAGCTCCAGGGTTTGCATAAGAGCCCTCAGGGCTTTCAAATGTCTCTGAACACTCAATTCTCTGACCCAGTGGTTAACAAAACACACGGTGCTCCTTGTTCTTCCTCGGGAAAATATTTAGAACCCAATATCAGTATTACTTGGCCACCTTCTCCCATCAAACCCAGAGAAGTCCGTGCTGAATAAGTCAAGGGAGCCATTGCCAGATCAGAACTTGAAAAACATCTTTTCAAACACTAAAGAGAAGAAGCTTTGCATTTGGAGATCTACAGAAAATGGTGGGTGGTCTCAGCAGCGTGGGACATGTATGACTGGGACGACATGAGGTGATGCCTCAGCCCTGGAGCTGGGCCAGGCTCGGCTTGGAGCAGCAGCTGGTGTTCCAGAGCTCCTGGCAGGAGCATTTGAACTGTCCCCTGGTTTCCCTTCCATTTTCAGGATGAAATGTCAGCCCAGAGGCTGGTGAGATTTGATGGTGCCTCCCGAGTGTGACAGCAAGTCGAAGGAGCAGAAAGATTTTGTGGTCTCAGAACAAAACAATCAAACCACATTTGAAGTACTTATTTGCTTTTTGGACATCTCTGCACAGACCAGTAATTTTCTTTAAACTTGGAAAGGTTTGAAGGCCAGTGAGGTTGTTGGTTACATTCTCACAGCCCTCCTCACACTCACTCCATGGTGTTGCAGACAGATTTTGCAGCACTACAGTCTGCCCCAAATTACACCCCCTGCCACTTCCCTGGATCCCAGGATTTCCTTCAGCAGAGTGTGGTTCCTGCTGTTGTGGTGAGGTCTCAAGCAGGAGGCAGCAGTCACACAGAGCTGCTCAAAAATTTGGAAGGAAAGAGAGAAATCAATACCAGCATTTTCCAGGAAGAAGGTTGATTTTGTGTGTTTATTGTCATTCCTGAAGTACTTTGGGCAATTTTTTGATTAGTAGCTCTGAATTCATTATTTTGGCTCTGGGAGCAGATCTCAGCTGCCCTTAGTTCCTGCTGTGCCATGAGACACTGGAACACCCCACGGGGTGGGAATTTAAAGGGAAATTTAAAGGGAATTTAAAAACTCATTTTAATCAGGAAATTTGAGATTTGGAATTAGGGATTATTGCTGGACAGGGCTGATGGAAAGACTTGGATCATTAGGAGTGTCTGCAGGAAGAATTGTTCATTATGAATATTGTATGTCATTAACAAGTCCTCCCAAATCCAGGCTCAGTTTCCACATTGCTTGAAAACTCTTTATTTCAAACGTTCATCACTTGTATATGGTGGTTATGGATCTGAAGCTGAGATCAGAGGAGAAGACACAGTTAAGCAGTAAAATAATGGACAATGAATTAAAAATGCACTTCTATAATCTACTGATCTGACACAGCCACCACACTGAAGGTCTCTGGGCAGTAATTTGGTGTTTTTATCAGAAGTTTTAGAACACCCAGGATATTTATTAACTCTATTTTTTAGTACAACCTACCCCTGTGCCATGAATTGGTTGCAGTCATAGCAACAAGAGGTTCACAAGGTGGTTTTGGTGAAGTATTGCCTTGTTGTGCTTCTCACCTTTACTTTGATGCCTTATGGTTCAGACTGATTTATCCTGGGCTTATATTATACATCATTTTTCTATTTTCCTGGGTTTTTTTTCTGGATAAGGGGTAAGTGAAGGAAGGCAGAGACTGAGAAAGGCCCGGTTTGAAGAGCAGCTTTTAAGCTGGAGTGAATTTGAGCAGAGGGTTTGTGTGTTTGGGTGTGCAACCAACTGCAAGAGATTTCAGCTTGCTAGAATAAAATACTTAAATGCCAATAAAAATGAAAACCAGAAGTTCCAGGTTTGTTTCCTCTCAGTATTTTCTCTTTTTCAGAAGACAAATAATATTTTGAAGTGCATATCTCAGCTCTCTTGAAAGAGAGGTCTCTCAGTGGATGGACCCTACTCTGAGGCACTCCCAGATACAACGTTATCTACACGACAGATTCAGAGCAGAAGTTGTTAAAAAATACATTCAGGGCTTGTTCTTTTCTAATTTATTTAAACATGTGAACAAACGAATCGAGCACAGATCCGGGGACGGAGTTTCCAGCCCGAAAATAAAAAGATCAGCGTTTGGAGCTGCAGTTAACCAGAGATAAAACTCCAATTTGTAACACTTCATTTAGCAAGAGTATTAACCCTCTGGGAGCCCACGGGAGACCTTCAGTGAACAAAACTCCTCAGTGTGGAGCAGGTAAAACATCCATCTCCTTGAGCTGTGCCCCGGGTGTTACAGTGGTGTGAAGGTGACCAGCCCAGCTCCAACCCGTTTGTTTAACTTGCTCGGAATTAATCGGGGCGCTCTGGGATTAATAATTACTTAATCAAATAATCGCTTCGTGACTCCAACACTATCTTTTTTTTTTTTTTTCCCCCCTTTCCAGCAGGCTGGAAATAAGAGCCGTGAATATGTAAATTGGAACTGATTAGAGGATTAGGTTTCACTCTTTTTTTTTTTTTTTATTATTTGGAATAAAACCAGGCTGCAGATCCCTCTCAGCCAAGCCGTGGCTCTGAATTACAACACCAGCGCCTGTCGGCTGTGATAATTTCACTTCATTAACTTCCAGATATAAATAGGGAAAGTTTCTTATTTTTTTTCCATGCACCACCTTTAATAAGCAAGGCCTGAGAACACAGGGGTTATTGATCCCCGCAGCCATTGGGCCCTCGCAGTCTGGTGGAACAGGGCAAGAAGACCAAACACCTTCTACCTGTTCGCTCGTGCAGCCAGGGACAATCCATCTCTGTTGAACCCATTGGAAAGCTTTGGCAGGAACTGCCAAAAAAGCCTCGAAAAAGTGGAAGTGTCGCTGCCCCATTCATGGCAGTGCAAACCCAGATTATTTGATGGGCCATGGCAGAGAAATGTCAGCAGGAATCGGGTGGGATTTCAGGGTGAGGTGTTTGATGTTCAGCACCTTGGCAAATCCCTCACTGACAGTGCTAAACATCCTTTGTGCCCACTGATCCACGGGGAAAACCTGTGCCAAGCATCCCTGAAAATCTTCTGTTGTGCACAAAGACCATGATTTTAAAAAGTCCTGCCCAAGGATCAGAATGTGGGCCCCACAGGATTTTTAACCGTGGCATCCTATCGTGTCTAAGAGGGTTTGCAGATTAGATTATTGCTCCTCTGGAAATCCAGCTGTGGGATCCCTGCTGTGGTGCAGGGAATTCACAACCTCCTCAGGAAAGTGGAGCATTCCTCTATCTCATGACTTACAGATTGATACCAGCACACAGAAATCTAAAACTGAAGCTCAGGAAAGGTTTCTGAGGCAGAACAGAACAATTATTTCCCCTGAATTTGAGGATTATTATTATTATTATTATTATTTCTTTTCATAAATTTGGGAATGGCTAATAGGTAAGGGCACAGAATAAAAAGAAGTTCCTAATCTTGCACTAAATGTAAAGCTCCCCTTGTCATAAATAAAAAAGAAGTTTGAAGCTGGGGGTTTGCTGGTGCTGCAAGCAACTCCTAAGGATAAATGTTCTCAGACCTGTTTACATGGTGAGTGAAAATGAATTCAGAGGGGTTTATCTTTATCCCAATTAAATGTCACAAAAAAAATCTCTGTGGAATTTGGACATGGCCACATGTGGGTCACAGCCTTTCTCTGCTCAGGAAAAGATGCAGAGGAAAAAAAGGTTGTTGCAGGTCAGGAATGAAAATTGTATTTATAAACCTGCTTTTTGCAATGGGGTGAATGCCAAATCCCAGTATGGAGAGCACAGGATGAAAGCCTGGGCATGCAGGCAAAGTCACTTAGGAAAAAACCCTCACAGAGTCCACCTCCACCAGCCCTGGCTCCAGCAGGTAGTTCTAGTAATTTCTAGTAATCCTTCATTTTTCACAAGCATTAATTTTATACAGAAATGATAAATTAAACCGACTTGAGAAAAGTAAGTTCCCCAAAGGTGTCGAGGAGTGGAAAAGGGACACAAAACCTTCCAGCCTGCAGCTAAAGGGACTCTTGGCTTCTTTGTGAAACATTTTCCCCCTGTTTAGAAGCTTGTTCTCCATGAGGGGAGAGCAAAGAGAGAAGGGAGAGGGGACAAAAGCTCCTGCACCCTGACCAGAGTCAGGGATGGGTGAGAGCTGCACCTCTGCAGCAGGGAAAGGGGCCACGTGGGCTCCCACTGCCAGGCATGGCAGGAGTTGCCCTGGATGGCAGTGGATTTGCAGGTACCAGTTCATAAATAATAAAGAACTCCCTCCTCTCAAAGGTTCTGAAACTCAGGTTTTCCTTCCCTCTGGTAGATGAGTCTTGGGAAGGTTGATGGCTTTGGGAAAGAGGTGCTAACTGAGGAGTGGGGAATGGGCAGGAGTTGTGCAAAGGGCACTTCTGCGTGGCAGACTGAGAACATTAAAATGTGACCTCTTAGTTTATGCTAAAGGAACTGAACATTACAATAAAGCACCCTGTGTCCTCAAAGCCCTGAGCAATTATAAATAATACAAAATGCTATAATGATGATTTTCCACCTGAACCCAATAAGAATTGATCCGTGTTCTGAGATGACAGATTGAACAGCTCATGGCCACCAAAGGTACTCTGAGATTTTATTATAAATCTTTCCATGGCCTGCTGGAAGTCAGGAATAATCCTAACCTGCAAGTTGATTCTGACTCCAGCTGGGAGTTTATCCAGCAGTGTACAGGGGGGATGGCAGGGAGCCTCAGGGTGTGCCTGTGAGGGCAATGATTCGGGACAGCAGCACCCACCTCTCTCCTTTGCTGGAACGTGACACAGGCTGAAAACATTCACAGCAGTCCAGGGCAGGTGTCGAGGTTGTGTCACCTGGATATGCCAAAATCCCAGAGCAGGGTGTCCTCCTGCCCTGTGACTGCGTGGAGAGAGAAGGAGAACTGAGGGAAATACAATCACAGAATCATGGAATGGTTTGGGTTGGAAGGGACCTTAAAGCTCATCCTGTTCCACCCCCTGATGAGCAGGGACACCTTCCACTGTCCCAGGTTGCTCCAAGCCCTGTCCAACCTGGCCTTGGGCACTTCCAGGGATGGGGAGCCCACAAACACTTGGCTGGGGGTTCCCATTATGTAAATTTGAGCTTGAGAGCTTTAAGGATTTCTTTACTAACGTCCCACCCACGTGGGGCTCGTTGGGTATTACTGACTGCTCGAGTGCTTCTTAAGGACTTAGGAGGGCTTGAAACTCAGGAGCAGAGACTTGGGCACTGCAGCTAATTCTTATAAGCACCTTGTGGGCTGTGTGTGTTTCCCAGACGTTTTCTGAAGAACTTGGATGGTGATTTCCTGAAAAAAAAAAAAAAATCCGACAAGAAAAAGTAAAAGCATTTCTGTGGAACTGCAACGCTGCTCAGAGAAACCTTGATGCTTTTAACAGCATTCCCAGGTACTTCCAGGCAAGGTGTGCTTGGAATTGAAGTCTAGGAATTAGAGAACACAACCTTCATTTATTCAGGAGCAACTGGAAAACCTGAATGCGTTTCCATGGAGATGGGGTTATTTCCTTTCCCACAATTCAAACCTTTTCCACAGGTCCTGTTTCATTCTGATCACCCTCATGTTTTGTTGAGGAGAATTTTTTTGGATTTTGATCTCGAGAGTTGGCCAAGCTCCAGGGAGAACAATGAAAAAGCCATAAATCACTTTAATAGATATAACAAGAAGAAAAAAAAAAGAGAAGGCAGAGAAACGGAGGGACTGAAATACAGCAGTCCCAGCACATCCATCAAACACAGAATACTCTTCTTGAGGCACAGGAGGACTCACCAATTAAATAAAGTGCAGAACTGGGATGGTGTTATAAGTGCTGTGATGCCCAAGATACCATTCAGATTTAAGTATAAAAAACAGGTTTTGATATTTTCCCCAAATTATGGTGCTGGGGATGTTCTCTGTGCCTTAGCTACTATCACATGATATTTGTAGATTCAGAGAATGGGTTGGGTTGGAAAGGACCTTAAAGCTCATCTCATCCCACCCCCTGCCATGGGCAGGGACATCTTCCACCAGCCCAGGTTGCTCCAAGCCCTGTCCAACCTGGCCTTGGACACTCCCAGGGATCCAGGGGCAGCCACAGCTTCTCTGGGCAACCTGTGCCAGGGCCTCCCCACCCTCACAGGGAAGAATTTCTTCCTACATTAAGCTTAGAGTTACCCCATCTAACTCAAGGCTGTGTGGATGTGGGATTCATCCCAGCTGCCTTCAGCCATCCAGACTGTGGATGGACCACCCAGCAGTGCCCAGGGAAAGAGAGATTTCTAGGGAATGACTCAGCTCCATCTGAGCCACTGTCTTCAGAACAGGGGGACAAAGATCACTGAGTCACAGGATGGAAGAGACAATAAAGATCATCCAGTCCAACCGTGTTCTCCAGGATGGAAAACTTACTTAGATACTGAGTGAAACCTGGGAATAAAACAATGTCTTGAGTTGGGTACAGGTAGAAAATCCCTGTGGGTTTGGTCTCCTGAAGTCAAGTAGCCAACAGAGCCCCAGTGATCCCCTCTCAGCCTCCCTCACCCAGTGAGTGCTGTGTTACCTGTGAGTGGCTGTGCAGTGTGGGTGGTTCACATTAAGAATTGTGTGTTATTCACACCCAGTCTGCAAATCTGGGGCAGCTCTGGCTGCTTTGACCACTTGCAGCTTCCAGTGATGTCAGGAGAGTTCTGTAGCAGGTGCCTCCAAAGACAGCTTGGTTATTATATTGTATTCTATTCCTTCCATGCCCCTTTCAGCAAAGTTGAAATGGGTTTGTAATAATTTTTAGCAATGTACAAGGGACCAGAAATTACAGAGTTTTAGTGGAGAATATTTTTATTGAAGACTTCTTTTTTTTTTTCATCTCTGCTCTAAGAGTAGAGTATACACAACCTTTCTCCTCCAAAGCTGATAAATGGTTTAGCCATTATTTAAACTTTGGGAAAAGGCAGCTACAGAAATAACATTTTAATGTATTCCAGATTAGACTTCATGCTATATTTGTAATAAAGACTTGTTTCCAGCACTGGTTGGCAGATCACTCCCAGGGACAATTATCCAAATAGCTATTAGGATACGATTGCTCTCATTTCCAGGCAGTGCAGGGTTGCCAGGACTCAGCCTGGCTGGAGCTTGGATTTTGGTTTGACTTTTGGAGAAAACCACAAGAATTTGTCAGCCCTCTTGGCCGTAAGGGAGTCTCCTTGTCTTGGGGCTATTCTTTTTCCTCTGCAAGTGGGGAAGGCAAAACATGCCCTTGTTTGGTTTGGGTTCCTCTTTATTTCGTTGTCTCTCACCTGAGTGGCATCAGGAGGAGAAGGCTCAGGTGGGACTCAGGTGTGAGAGACCTCTCCCATCATCCAGAGAGGAGAGGAGGCTCAGTTTGGGAAGAGCACGTGGATTCCAGAGGGGGAGGACTGAAAAGAAAACCAAAGGTCACGAATTTCTTTTACTGGGGGGGAGGGAGCCTAAGGGAGGGAGTACTTAATGCCAAGCTAAATCAGTGTTAGTTGGGAGTGGAGACTCCCTCTCTTTATGCATTATGCTAATGTGTCACTTGGCAGGTCTGAATCACCCTGGCTGCCTCAGTCAGGAGCCTGAGTCGAAGAACACCAACTCCCTGAGAAGGGAAAAGGTCTCCTTGTGCCAGGGAACATGTTCTGTGGTGAGATGATGTAATTGTTTAAGTCACAGAGGCAGTGGGCAGGAAGCTTTTTCATACTGAAAGATAAGTAGGCCCACAATGGTCCATGAATCTTCGAGTAACTCCAACCATTCCCTTTTCTAGAGCTTAGAACAGAAACAGGTTCCTTATTTATAGCCAGTCTGGCCATGGGTGCTGCTCAGAGCAGCAGGCAGAGGTTGGGGACTGGTGTGTCTCTCTGTCCCAAGTCTTACAAAGTTCTTTTCAAGACCTTACATTAGTTACTTCAGTGATGTAAAATGGAGATAATAAATCTAGAACCAAACCAGTAGGTTTAGATGAGATACTGGGGAGAAATTCCTGGCTGGGAGGGTGGGCAGGCCCTGGCACAGGTTGCCCAGAGAAGCTGTGGCTGCCCCTGGATCCACGGGAGTGTCCCAGGCCAGGCTGGAGGGGGCTTGGAGCAACCCGGACTAATGGGAGGTGTCCCTGCCCATGGCAGGGGGTGGAATGGGATGATTTTTAAGGTTTCTCACAGCTCAAGTCATTCCATGGTTCTGTGATGAGTATTGCATTGCTGAAATGAAATTAGGAAAGGTGATGTGCTCCTTGTGACAACAGGGGACTTGATGAAGGATCCAAAGCTCCTTTGCTCTTCTGCATTTCCAGCATCAGATAAAAGGCTTTGGATAAACACATCCCATTTCAGGCATGTCCAGCATTTCTTAAAAATCCCTTTCTAAATTCTTTGTTTCTCAAGAAGAGGAGAAGGTTCAGGACTAAACATACTTTTTTCTCATTTGCTTGTCACAAATAACAACTGCATTATATATACAACATATATACACACACCATATATATATATATACATGTATACAATATGCTCTATTGTAGCTGCACAATGAACCACTGCCTCAGCCACAGGAGCTGATAAACACCCTGGCAGTCAGGCTGGTAAAACCAAAAACATTTAAAGGACATTTAGAGAATATCACAGGCCCTTTTTACAAACTAATCTCAAGATCTCTGCTCTCCACTCGGGTCCCCCTGTGAAGATTTTCCGTGGGGTGAGTGCAGCAAACCTTGAATGCACAGCAACCCTTCCTTGTTGGCTCTGCTCCAAAACAATGACTGCACCAGAGGGGCTCAGGCATATCCTACCAATGGAGCAGAAAATTGCTTCAAGGCTAAAGCAGTAACACCTTGGCAGAGCCTGTAATTAGCAATAAAGCAGCACCCATGGCCAATGGGGCCATTGTGCCCCATATTCCATTTTTGCTCCTTGGTGTGGAGGGGAAACGTGTGTGTGAGTGAGAATGAGAGCACAGAGGTAAATCCCCATCCTGGAGGTTCATGATGAATGTGCTGCAGTTGGCACGGAGTGGAACACGTGCCAAGATGGGGCCCTCTTGTTCCTTCCAGTCCCCCCCCCCCCCACCCCCACCTACCTTCTCCCAAACACCACATTATATTTTTAGCATTTTTATTTTCTTGGAAAAATATATAAACTGCAGCTATAAAATGTGTTTAAACAAATGAAATGGAGCTAGCAGGTGTACAAAAACGGCCCAAAATGCTTCCCAGAGCTGCAGTTAAAAAATAAAAAAAAAGTAAACTTAAATAGTTCCATAGTGGAAAAAAATAATCTCCAGGTAGAGTATATAAATGTAATTTTTTTGCACTGTACACTCAGTTTCATTTTTGACTCCTAAAACTTGCTTAGACTCTTGCTGGGTTTGGATCTTCATTTCTCAGCCAGATTAAAGGGGTTAAGAAATAATGGATTGTTGTAAATTTGGAATCCCAGGATGGTTTGGGTGGCAAGGGACCTTAAAGCCCATCTCATTCCCACCCCCTGCCATGGGCAGGGACACCTTCCACTGTCCCAGGCTGCTCCAAGCCCTGTCCAACCTGGCATTGGACACTTCCAGGGATCCAGGGGCAGCCACAGCTTCTCCCAGCACATCCCATGGGAAGCTGATCTGCAAAGCTGGGACTTTTTTCTGTTATTTACTATTTTTATCATCTCCACGTTGAACCCGGAGAAGACTTTGGTTCACTTTGACAATTATTTCTATTAATTTTTAGTAGAATAGGGTTGCATTTCCCAGCTTAATCCAGACTGAAGGACTCTGGCAGTGCCCAGAAAAATATAAGTATGTATAGAGAGATTTGTATATGTGTGTCTGTGTATAGAGAAGATGTCAGTCCAAAATAATTTATAATCAAAATACACCATTTACCAACAGACAGGAGGCTGTGCAAAGAAAGAAAATAATTCATTCTAAGTGGAGCTGGAAATAAGGTTTTGTATTGTGCTTGTGCTGCCTGGTTTGGGAGAAATCTGATAGGAAAGGGACTGTCTGGGAGGTTAAAATTCAATGGATTCTGATTTCTCTTTGCCCCCTGAAGGCTCAGAGGGGTCAATACCTGAATTTTGGGCAAGACCCATCACCAGCTCTTTGTAAGAATTGCTGAGCAATTTTAGCACAGAGAGGGAGGAGCTGGGCTTTCATTTGACATGAAAAGTGACATTTTTTACACCTGGCTCTGAACATTTTTCTCTACCTACCGAAATTTTGGTTCTCTACCGGTCCTGCAGCCAACTTTCTTTCCAGCAATCAAGAACAGCAAAATACATTATTTTTAAATTAAACAAACCCTGACTTTTTTTTTCCATGAGAATTTACTGAGAGAGCAGCAAAATGTATCACGTTCATATTTCCCATCTTTCAGAAACAGTTTGGTTCTCTGAGTAGAATTTTTAATGCATAAATTTCATGCAAGATCAAAATTCATTAAACCCCATTTTCCCATCTCTGCTCATTTGCTTTAGCCTAAGATTTCCTCTTTAGCTCTGATGGAAATGTTATAACAATTATTTTTACTGGAATACAGTTCACAAATATGAAATGATTTTTTAAATAGAGTTATGATTTCTATTGTCTCAACTAAGTAAAACTAATTAATGTGAAGTATATTCTGGATAAATCTCACCCTGAGATGTTTGATTCAGATCTTGAATCCTGATGACTTTATTGAACACTCAGAGTTCCTCTGGTTTGTTAATTGGGGTGTGACTCTCCAGCCCCACTCTGTGCTGATGAGAGTATTAATCCTCAATGCTGACAAATCCATACAGATGGATTATTCCCAATTTTCTTTTAATGGGTCATTTTCCTCTGGATGGACAATTCATTCCATCACTGCCCTACAGAACTGCAGACCTGCTTTAAGTCTCTCTCTGCTGGATGGCTGTGAGTGTGATGGGAGTTGTGTGAGTTGCTGGGGACTCGTTTAAAACCTGAGGAGGAAAAAAACTGGGAAAATGGAAGGGATGGTTCCCTTGTTTGAGATACAGGGCTCCTGGCTGCAGAAGGAGGCAAAGGCAAGTTAAATTAAAACATTTCTGAAGGGCTGTTGAAAAAGGTTTGGAGAGGTCTCCTCATCTCGTGTAACATCCCCATTATTCCAAGGTTTTTTGGTATCCTCATCTCTGACCAGAATTACAACCCTAATGACCAGGAATTACTTCTTAAAGTAATTCTTGAACTCAATCCAGTGCTGTTCCAACAGCAGTGGACTCAGGGAAAAGCTATTTTAAACCCGAGATCCACGTGTGGTGTGAAGTTTATAATGGTTTGCAGGGAGGCTGCTCAGAGGACTCTGTGTTTGAGCCTGTCCCTGTGCACAGACAAGTGAATTCTTTTCAAACAAACAGGGTGGAAATTCTTGGCTTCTCCAGGACCCGGCCTTATTTCCAGCGGATCGTGGTTTGGATTCCCATCCTGCCCCTGGCATTCCAGTTTTCCCCCTGCTTGCCACAGCTAGATTCTGTTTGCTGTTTCTGGACTGAAGTGCTGAACAAGATCCTGGTGCCTCAGGTAGGCGATGTTTTACCGTGCAGGAAGAAATCCCTGTCTGAAGGCAGGGAATGGAACCTCCTGGTTAACAACTGGCAGCCCTACAGGAAAGGAACTGAGCTGCCTTCAGTAGGTAACTTATTAATGGCTGGTGTTTAATTTCTTAGAGGTAAAACCTAAGAATCTGGTGGTCCTCACATTAGTGCTCGAACTCCAGCAAAGCCTGGGTAGAAAGGCAGTGCTGTTTCCTTCCAGCCACCATTAAGGGCCTGGCAGATCTGCCAGAAAAGGGAAAATTAACCTTCTGTGGAAATCCAGCAAAAGGCCTTTTCCCCTTTAAATCATGAAAGGAGAACTTAATGATGCATCAGCCTGCAGGGTGAGCTCAGCTAGAGGCAGGTTTGGGGATGTCTGACTGGATCCTTTGGAGACGCTGAAGCTCCAGATTTCCTCCTTAGGACCTTCCAGATTTATTGGAGGTGGAATAACTGCATTGCCCTCTGATTTCTGAACTGGTAAAGATCAGAGGCTGTTGGGATCAAGGATAATGTGTTGCTGAACGTTATTGTGCTCAACATGTGCCAATTCCTTTGTGCTGGGAGAAAAAACAGCATCAAGGAGAGAAGGAAGAGTCAGAGACAACTGGAGTTTGGCTGACAAAAAGCTCAGTGAGGCATAAATGAAAGGGTTGTGATTATGCTCAAAATGATAGTGACCAAAAAAAGGAGAAGTCCTGTCTTTTCTAAGACCCCTTTAAATGCAAAGGCTCATCTAGAGCCAACAGATGCATGGTACAGAATTTTCATTGGCTGGAGACCAAATTAGGGACAATGCTCTACATGAAACTTGCTCATTTGACCAATGTTATGCTTCATTTTCATCAGTGCTGTCCATGGAATATTAGATATTCTGGCAGTTATTTAATAAGGCGAATGCACACAAGGAGCCCTTTAAGGTAAAAAGTAAAATAATCTCTATTTTCTCTTCAGGAGGTTTTGGCAAATGGGAAAAGATGGAGAAGAGGGAATAAAACGTGTATGTGAAACAAAAGTTTTAACAGTCTGTCTAACCAATTGGTATAATTAAGTTTTACTTCAGCCCTCAGGAAACCCCAGGGAAGTTTGTGGCATCCCAGTTCATGTGCATATTAAGTAGAGGATCAGGTAACATTCATGCAATGTTGGAAAGGGCTGTTTTTGAAGAGTTATGGTCCCCATTTAGAGCTGTGTCAGTCTGAGGTAGCTCTGGGCTGCAGCAGTGTTAGCCCAGAACTATATTGGGCTGCACAAAGTTGGGTTTGGATTCACCAGAGTTCTCCAAATGAGAAGTGGAGGCCATGGAAATGAAGGGAAGAACATGAGCTAATCCAGATGGATGGAATCCCTGGCCAGCTACCCCTGGGAATCAGCTACAGTGGGACAGCACCAGGGATCCGTGAGGGATGTGCAGGATGTGCTGTGAGAAGCTGAACAATGTTCTGTTGTCCCACACAAAACCAGTTCCCATCTCACTCCCTTCCCACTGGTGCTGAGATGTAGAAGGTCTTTCACCACTGTTGGTGAAAATCCTTGAGGTGGTGTCAGAGATGCTGAAATTTGGTCCCAGTTTATTCCCTTGAGCCACACTTCCATGTCATAGAAGCATGGAATGCTTTGGCTTGGAAGTGGACCTTGAAGATCATGTAGTTCCAACCCCCCTGCCATGGGCAGGATTTCCATCCCAAGGGGATGTGGAGGCACAAGGAGGGCACAGCACCTCCAGGATTCCCTCGGGGGGGAGCTGAGTGGGATCTACCAGGGGCCTGTCCCTGCACAGGCTGCCTCGTGACCCTGGCACAGCTGTGCTGGAAGAAACCAGGGTCATAAAGAGTATTGTGATTGTCATGAATGGTGTCTCCCAGTGAAAAAGTGGTAATGGGAGTAACCTCTTCAACAAGGGCAACATTGTCCACTCAGCAGGTTGGTTGGCAAACCAGCAGTTTTAGTTTCTTCCGAACATACTTATCTGCCCAATACACCCAGATCTGCTCACCCTCAATAGGCTCAAATCCTCAAGTTTCTTACAGCCCAGGAGCCAGTCTCAGATCTGCACCCAGCCCTTCTTTACTGCTTAAAACTCTCAGTTTACACTGACATTATTTCTTCCATTCAATACGTGGGTAAATCCTCAGCTGCTGAAATCAGGCCTGTTCCTCTGGACAGAGTTTGCATGGCAAGTTGCTCCAAATAAAAAACTGTGTTCTCATTCTAACTGGAGAGGAAAGCATGGGAGGACTCTGTGTACAAACTGATGCATTATAATTTTAGTAGGATCCCTGAGAAGATCCCAATTATGTTATCCCAATCACCCCAATCTCCTTGTGTACCAGGGAAATAAGGAGTGAGGAGGAAGGAGACTGCAACTCGTTTTAACGTGTAAACCACTAATGAGATTCAAAGTTCCAGATTCCACCCCTTACCCCCTTTTCCCTTCTTTAGCCCTCAGTCCTCCAAAAGTCCCAAATATGATCCAGCACTTTAGGAGACAAACATTCCTCTGGTGTTTCAGGAGTGCTGAGGTGGGAGATATAGATTTACCAAGGCCTTACAGCCAGGGGGTTTTTTTAGCCCCCCAAACAATGCTGGTATAGAACATGTCCTCACAAAATATTCAACCCTTGCACATTTCCATTTTGGGCTTGCAACCAGGTGTGTCTGAGCTCTCTGCAGCAGGGTTTTACCCAGCGTGGTTCCTGGAATCCAAAGGCAGTTTATCCCCCTGTGTTTTCCCAGCAGCCTCAGTTCCTGGACAAGCAGTTCCTGCCTCGCACGTAGGTCACCTCCATGCTGGAAAAAACCAGAAAGGACCTGCAAATAGCTCACCTCACGTCCTCCAAAACACACAGGCACCTTCCCTGAGTTGTTTCTCTTGGATTTCTTGGCTTGGCTGCCTCAAAAGTTTTGGGGATGTGCAGACCTGGTGCTCCAGCTGTTTGGACAAAGCGATGGCGACGGAAGGATTAAGGCTGTGGCACCCTCTGAGCTCGCTGTCGTGTGATCCAAACCAACCAAGCTGGGAGCAAACAGGACCTTTCCATCAGCCCCCCCATACACCAGTGTCCTGGTGTGGAGCAGGGAGCACAGCCCGAGCCCACAGGGGGTGTTTTCTTTAGCAGCAGCACATTCCTGGGCTGGGGAATGTCCCAGGCTCCCTCTCACAGGTGACTTTCTGCTCCAGCAGCACTTTCCCAGCTGCTCCCCGGGAATGGCACGAGTGGAGCAGTTCCTGAATTAGCTGCTCTGTGAGAAGCTGTTGGAGCTGCTCTGCAGGGGCTCCCATGGAGTGGGTGAGACACCTGCCAGGAGGGCTGGCTTTGGGATGATCCTGCCTCCTGGAAAGGCTTTGGGCTGGATGATTCCTTGAGGTCCCTCCGAGCCTGGATTCTAAACATCTGTATTTTCACCCCCGTTGCATCAAAGGTTTGCCTTTATTTCCTTCCCAAGTCATCACTCTCCTTGCTCCCCCTAAGAAACAGAATTCCCCTCCATGCAGAGCATTAAACCACCCCACTAATGACAGAAGGGTTAAAAACATGATTGGTGGGCAAAGCCCCCCCTTTTTTCTGCAAGGTTGGTTGAAATTGTGAATCGAGACTGACAGCTTGCCTGAGTGTTTGTGGTTCAATTTGAAACCACAAGACCCAGAAGCACATGGTTTAGATTCAGTGTCTTTCTCCAGCTAACACGAACCATTTGTTCCAGCAGCTTGCCTATCTCTTGGAGAAGAGTTCTGCACAGGGATCAGCCTTGATTCACCCCAGACATTCGGATGGAAACCCAAAGAAAAAAAAAGGAATAAAAAAAATTTCCCTAAACAAAGCCTCGCATTTACTTTTTCTTGTTTATTTTTGCAGCTTGAAAAGGGAGCCACTAATATCCTGGTTATTAAAAAAAAAAAAGAGGAAAAAAAGAAAAGAAAATGTGAAATGTCAATCAAAAACGGCACCAAATTAGGTGGTGTTTACTTCAGAAATACGTGTTTCACTGCCTTTTTTAAGGCAAATTCCTGTAATGTAGTAATGTCAGGGAGGGCATGGAAAGAAGAGGCTTAATTGACTCAAAAATTATATTTAGACCAATCTTTTTAAATTTGGCTGGGCAAAATGTGGCACGTAGTGAGGCAAGAGTTTAGTGGATGAGCTGTCACAAATAAAGCACTCAAATATACACCAAGCTCCAGGCATCCACTTGCAGAAGTCCATAAGCTTAATTATTGTTTCTGCCTCTGAGGAAGAGCAGGAAGGTTGAACAGCTCTGTGTCACTGGAAAATTAAAATACACAAGAAAGGATGTCCAAGTCTGGACAAATCCTTTACAAACCAGGTGAAACCATCCTTGCCCAGATCATGGAGAGCCAAGGAAAAGACTTCCTGAGGGGACTGGGAATCACGTGGGGTGAGGTTTGGGAAGTGCAGGTTTCTTGTCTACATATTGATTATCTGCCCTGTGCTGCCAAGATCTTGTCACTGACCACAGATCTCTTATGTTCCTTCCGTGTTTCTCATCCCCTGAAATGAGCTGGGAACACTCAGAAGGTGGCACTTGCCACAACAAGGTGTTACCTGGGCAAAAACTCTGTGCAGAGAGGAAGCAGATAATACAATAAAATCACTGCCTTTCGTACAGCAGCACAGAGAATGGCAGAATAAAGACACACACATCTCTCAGGTGTGCACTGGACTGATTTGCTCCAGTAAAGTTGTTGGTTAAACACTCCCACACACGCTGAGATGAGGGAACACCAGCCAGGCCCACTGAGCAGGGAAAGAGCAGTAATTTGATGGATTATTGTGGTGAGGCAACAAACCAAGTGCTCAGTTGCCCCAAATCACAGGTATTAGGGCTGAAACGAACTCCCCTAAAACAATTTCCCATCATGCAGCCCCAGGATTAGTTGTTTTATCTTCCTCCTCCTCGATATAAAACCGGTTCCAAGGTATTATGTTACAATCCAGGGAACCACCTCCTGTGCTCGGAATGAGCACCTTGGAAGGAGGAAAGAATCCTTCCCTGCCATGTCTCTCTATCTCCTAGTTAGGAATAAGTGACTGTAAAATCTGTGTATGTGTGAAACCACAATATATTCCCCCATTCTGTCATTAAAAGCCACTCACAACATAAACGTGAATCAGAGGTGGGAGTGTGTTCACTCAGGAGCAGTGTGTGATTATATACCAGGAGTTTACTTCCAAGAACAGATTAGATTTCTGGGAATTCAAAATAGCATATATTTTATTTTAGTATTATGGGAATTTTGAAAGGGCTTCTAACGTTACTGCTTTTTAAGCCACTATATAATCACAGTATAATTTTTATTAACAAAAAAGACTTTATAATTTCAGAGCAGTGCGGCTGATGAAGTGAGCAGGAGGCTTTGAGGGCTCAGATCCTCTGTAGGTATGTTGGGAGAACTGCCTGGGAAGGCTGAGAGCTGACTGGAAATGCAGGTTTAAGATTAATATCTGCTGTTTAAAGCATTTGGCTGAGCCCAGGAGTGCAGCTACACCAAGTTAGTCCCCAAAGACACACACTTAGGGACCCCCCTTCTTCTCTGGCAGCCTTGGGGCTGTGCCCACTGCCCTGGGGAGCCTGGGCAGTGCCCAACCACCCTCTGGGGGAAGAACCTTTTCCTGAGATCCAACCTGCCATTCCCTGGGGTCCTGTCACTGCTCCCAGAGAGCAGAGATCCATCAGGAGATGTTCTGTCTTGAAGAAAACTGAAAATCCTTCTGCAGAGGCAGAATTCCCCTTCTGTAGAGTCACACAGGCGAGGTTGGAGTGACAGTTTGGGATCCCATCATTGATTATTTTTGCTCTGGATTCACAGAACAACAAAACATGCCATGAAAGGGTTTTTATAAAGCACAGGAAGGACAAACAATGAAACTGGTTAATTTTTAAATCTTTGAGTGTTCTGTTTCCATTTAGTGGGTTTCGTTTGCAAACGTGGCTTCGAGTGTCTGGGGTTATCAGACTGCCTTTGAGGAATGATATTATGACAAGTTACTTCTACTGTTTTTTCTATCAGGAGAAATCATGTTTGTGGAAACACAGAAGGGAGGGAGTGATAGCTCCAGGTTTAGGTTTTACTTTCCTATAAATAAAGGTGTCTGAGCTGCGTCTCCTTTGGAAATGGAATGATTTTCTGGCACAAAATAACAATAAAAATCCAGGGTGATATTTGACTAAAATAAGATCAAAACAAGAAATATTAAATTATTAATATTAAGTAATATCCCTTTTACCAGCATGGGAAACTTTTGCTCTTAAAAAGCTGAAAGACCTCAATGTTGGAGCTCTCAAGAGAGCACAGCAAAGTTTCCCTGATTTTAATGGAAGTGTGACTACCTCCTGTGGATGAGGATGAGGAACCTGCTCTGTGACTTAATATTTGCTCATATGAGTACAATTAGTTCACTGCTTTGATCAGTCAAGTGAAGTCCAGCAGAAACAAGCCCAGTAATTATTTACAGACCATCTGATCCTGGTTGTGGCCTTGCTTATCCTACACATGGAGCAGTTTCTTACAGCAGGACATGGGAATTCTACCTGTGGCTGGGAAGGGGCTGGAATAAGGAGCTGTCTGGATGGGAGCTGGTCCAGCTGTGTGGGGGCCATGGGTGGCACAGGTGCCCAGCCCTGTGCCATCGCTCCTGCTGAGCAGGGTCAGGTGTCCAAAACTGATGGGGACAAGGCACTGGAAAACAAAAGAGAAGCAAACAAAGCATGAACCCAAAACCAGGAATAATGGTTTGCCTGAGATGACTGCAGCCCTGGTTCTTAGGGAATCACAGAATCATTAAGGTTGGAAAAGACCTCCAAGATCATCAGGTCCAACTTTCCACTGTATCCCACCGTGCCCACGAAACCACATCAAATCTGCTCCATTAAGGCTCCATTTTGCACATTAGTGGAGCTTGTGCAGGGGTTGGACTAGATGACCTTTAAAGGTCCCTTCCACCCCAAACTATTCCATGATTCCATGATTCTTCTCTATTTCCTTGCAGAGATCTGTCTGTCCTTCATGCCACATCATTTCCCTTTGTGACAAGACACATCTTGGCCTCCAGCCTGAGATATGGTGGAACATTCAGCGCCACCTGAGCATCAGTGCATATTTTATTTCGGTGTTACACACCAGGACATCTGTGTTTGAAGGGAAGGGCACCTCCACCACTTACAAAGGGGCAATAACTGCAGCAGCAAAGCCGTGAAGGAACAAGGTGGAGGCTTTGAGGTTGTGCACAAGCTCCAGTCCACGGACATCGTGTGCTTTAGGGGGGTGCACAAACCCCAGGGAGGGCTCCAGGGGTGACCTCAGCCACCCCAGACTCACTTGTGAGTCCAGGTTACAGCTGACTGGAATCCTGAGGTTTTACTGGCCCGGAGCCAGTTTGGAACCCACTGGAGCCACCCCAGGATTTTACAGCGTTGTAAAGCCGGTATTGTTTCAAACATTTCAAAAATTCTCCACGCAGTCTGGCAGCCTTCCAAAACCCTCTCAAATGAGCCAAAACTATCAGCAGCCACCCACCTTCCTGTCCGTTACCCTCTGATTGATGACATTCCACCAACAGGGTCCGACAGGCAGGATCTCTCTGCTGCAGGACCTCGGTGTCAGTGGGATCTGGGAGACCAGTGAACTGCCTGCATGGTTTGGAGCTGGGTTTTATGGGGGTGTCTCTCTGACATGTGCTGACCATGCAGGAGAGGGCTCTCGTGGGATGGAGAGAGACCAGGGCTTGCAGCATCTTGTAAAACCTTCATCAGGCAGAGCAGGAGAAACCAAATCCCACTGGGGATGGGACACTCTTGTTTCTGGGATTGGTTTTTTGCCCTTTATCTCACCTCCAGCCAGAATTTAGTGCTATCTGTTTACAGGCAATAATTTCTGGGTACAAGTGTACCTGAATCTTTCTTTATATATACCTATTTATTCTCATGTCTGTATCAATATATAGAAAAGGTGTCTATGGAGGCCCAGCATCTGATTTTTAAGAAGCTTTCTTTCCATGAGCAGCTTCAGAGCACATTTTCCCTCAGCAGTGACTCATCGTTCTGACTCTCCTTTTTTTTTTTTTTTTTTTTTCTCTCTTACTCCTTAATCCAAGAAAGTCTGACTAAGTCAGCTCTGCCACGTCCCAAGTGTAGCAGGGATTCCTCCCAGGCCCTGATGCAAACAGAACTAGTAATTCTCCTCAGAAATAGCAGGACCTTGCTATTTGTGGGCTCCTGCTTTACGCAATGATGACCTTGGCTGAGGCAACCCAAATGGAAAGGGCCACTTCACATGGAGTCAACGCCACTGTGGTAAATAAAGGCAGCGCCAGGAGGGCCCAATTTCAACATCTCCTGGCAGATGAGGCAGAGCTGGGCAGGGGCACTGGGCTGTGTTTTCTTAGCAGCAGTCTGGGAACCTCATGGCACTATGTCATGGTGAGACAGGCCAGTTTTGTACCTCAGCTGGTTGTTTTGATTGTTTGGGTTTTTTTTTCCCAAGCATGCAGACCCTTCTAATGTTCTACACAAGGAGTAAAACTGATGGGCTGCAGAGATAGACTGGGAGCAGAATGACAGTTTTTTATCACTGGCCCGGGTTTTAATGTAACTTCAGAGGATTTTGGATATTGACTGAAAAATAAATTGAAAAAAAAAATATGGAGAGCCCATATCAGCACTTCGACTTGGCATTAAGAAATCCTGGAGTGACACTGGTGGTAGACCAGGATTTACCCTCACACATATCATTTTAGATAGCAAGAGTCAAATTAATTAGCTGAATACTTACAGCCATAAAGCCCAATTACATGTGTTGGTGCTTCCCAATCTTATCTCAGTGAAAGTAAAACAAAACATAGCTCAGATTTGTGAACAAGGGTTGTTTACCCTCACATCAGCTTGCTCAGGGCACTGATTTGTAAGGCTCATCTGTCCTTTTTCCCCTGTAAATCCTTAAATAACACCATGAGTAGCCAGTACCCAAGAAGTTGCCTTAGTTGATCAAAATTACTTTGCAAAATCAGCCTTGGAGAGCCCCAGGACCCAGATGTGCCTTGCTCCTGTGGGCAGACAATCCTCTTCCCAAGGAAGGAAGGATCAGGAGCTCTCAGGCTGCCTCAGAGCTCTTGGAACAGGGGCACTGCTCCCTTCAACACCCTCCATGGCTGCATCTGAGCAGCCATGGAACAGAGGGACCATTTCGCTGTGGGATGTGCCCACCCTCTCAGGGCAGTGATGCTTTCACCCCAGATCCTTATGTGAGGTAAAAGTGAATCTCTTAATGAATCTGCCATAGCTTAATTACCTTAATTCTGCTGTCTGCCACTGGTGCTTTTCCTCTCTGACTTCTCCCACATCTGTTTGCTGTGTGGCTTCTTCCCTTCCCAGGCTGTATACTCGTTATCCTAATATGGCTCATATATATATATATATAAACCATTATCCAAAATAATGGTTTATTGGAAGGAATATCATCCCAAAAACACAGTGGAGGTATCTAAGCTGACTGTTCCTCCCTGGGTTCTCAGCTTGCTTTCCTCAGGATGGTTTTGTTAAGATGATATTGCCTCTCCTGGGCATCCTTCACAGGAGCTCTGTAGTGATGATGAATAAAACAACTGTGGCCAGACTGCAATAAATTAATTGCACCATTTTATGTGAGTAAGAGGATGGGCAGGAGACCTGACGCTGAAACAAAAACCTGCCTATGACTTGGGATCCGTGGTTGGGAGACTGGTATGGAAAAGAGCAAGGATGTCAGAGCAGGGGTGAAAAATGGGGGGGAAAAAAATCCCAAAAGGCAGCCCAGTACATTGTGGTTTATAACAAGCAATTGGGAGTCTCCATCTCCATCCAGCCAAGTGCGTGGAAGATCTGAATTTCTAATTTAGCAACTGCATGTTGTGTTTTACGAGACGCAGAAAGTTTTTATGAATCTGTGCCTCTGCCTTTTATTGGCTGGAAAGTGATTGTGGAGCTGTGTTTCGGGAGCCCTCCAAAAAATCCAGGGCTCCTTGGAGAGCCAAGAGGGAGATGCCAATCTCCAGCTCTTGTTTTGGCTCAAGGAGGACCTGAGTTCTTGCTCTGCTGCTACAGGTCACCACTGGCACTGCCAGATTTAACCTTTCAGGTGTGCTGCAGCTCCCAGTCCCGCTCTGGTAAGCACCACTTAACTCTCAGTTTGCAGTGGGAACGCTGAGTTTTGTCCAGTTCATTGGAATATTTACTGAATTGCCCAGTCAGCATGTGCAGGGTGAGACAGAGGTGCTCACAAAAATTCAGACTATGGGGATGAGAGACAGTCTGTGCTGACACACAGGGTTGTAGAAAATCATCCTCCAGCCCCAGTGTGGAAGTAGCAAAGGTGAGCATTGCTTCAGATCCCAGCATCCAGCCCTAATCCACTGGGGTTTTTGACACAGTAAGATCCCCTGTGTGGGTGCAGCCCTGTGTTTTCATAATGACACTTGCTCAGGGAAATGCCTTTTGTGCCCTGCTGTCCCCAGGGCTGGCCTTGCTCCTCCTGTGTCATCCGAGCTGCCCTCGGCCTCTCCCTGTCCAGGAAGAACCAGGAGGGAGGAAATCCAGAGCAACCCAATTGTTTGATAATCCCAAATTTATTTACAGAGGGAGAGAAGCCGACTTATCACATCCATTGCTTTGCCAAGGGGAAAATGCAGATTTCATGTTGCCAGTGAATGTTGGGCAAGGGAACATTCAGCACTGGGACGTGCCCTGACATGGACTCCTCACTATATTTGGGCTGCAGTTGTTTTGCAATCCTGCTGCTGTTGTTTTCCTGCGGTGTGAGAAAGCTCTTTGAAGGTCCCCAAAAGACTCTTTACTCCCGTGTCCCCCCTTTTTTGGGGTCTGTTTTCAGGTTGCCATGCCTGCCCTGTTCTGCTGCTGCCTCTCGGCTGCTCCAGAAGAGGTAAGGAAGCAGCTTCCCCTGGGTGGGAGGACAGAGGAGGGGAGGGAAGGAGGGTTTGGTTGTGGGATGGGCAGGAGCACCTTCCACTAGCCCAGGTTGCCCCAAGCCCCCTCCAACCTGGCCTTGGACACTCCCAGGGCTGGGGCAGCCACAGCTTCCCTGTGTGCCAGTCTCACCCCCCAAACCGTGTGTGCATTTAGGGATTACACTCAACTGGTTTATAATTTTGGGCAATAATTATATTCATTTTCCAGACACATCTCAGAGAGTAACTGACCTGGTAAATCCTGTGGAACCCTGTTACAGCTGTGTCACAGCACAAGATTAATGTATGAATTATTGTTATGAGGTGATGAACGGATTTCTCTGGTCTCTTTTCTTCATACTTTAAAAGCAATTTTTACATTCATTTTTAAAGGGAGGACATGTTCCAAACTGTCTCATTTTTAGCAGTGGCTTGCTCCTCTGATCTATTAACACAGGCAGCATTCCTAGGACAAATATCACTGCTGATTCTTCACTGAGTTTCCAATCAAGGGGTAAAGCCAACACTGTTCCTTTTAAGTTAGTCATGTTGCCACTATCCCAATCCAGCTTTTAATATGGATATAGGTACTATTTTAAATATTTAGAATTTTGGGTATAAACCCCTGAAATTTGACAGTTTCAGGTGAGCATATCAAACTTTTCTGCAGGATTTGATCTGTAGCTCTAAGACCCAGTTCCAGTTCAGTATCTCACTGCCAGACAGGTAAGAGTCAGTGCCCTCAGATTCACCCAAAAATGGAAATAAATCAAAAAATAAACCAGAAATGCAGGAATTGAGGGGGTAGAAAAAGTCCTAATTTCTTGACCCTTTCTTTTTGGAGTTTTAAAGACTTCCTGAAGTGAGTGGCAAATGCTTTTTCCAGCATTTCTGCCCGGGACAGGCCGGGTTTGGTGGGCGAGTTATGAAGTGTGCGGTGCAGTGATGAGAGGCAGGTCACAACTCCTGGTGGTAATTCCAGGGATGTAAAACCAGGACAGGCTCCCCCCCCCTGTGTCCCCAAGGCTCGGGGGGAGCACAGAGCCAGCAGCACATCAGGCAGCACCCGATGGATCAGCCGGGATTGCTCCCTGTTCTCCGGGGTGGCCAAGGCTTGGGGCAGCCTTGGGATGTTGGCTCAGGATCCACGGTGGGGAGGGGAGATGGTGGAG
Source organism: Corapipo altera (assembly GCF_003945725.1). Taxonomy (NCBI): domain Eukaryota; kingdom Metazoa; phylum Chordata; class Aves; order Passeriformes; family Pipridae; genus Corapipo; species Corapipo altera. Next base: position 722,439 of record NW_020884913.1, read on the forward strand.
CTGCTGGAGCTGCACAAGACATTGGGAAAGTTGTCCAGACTCCGGTGGGAGAAGGGAGAGAGGAGAGAGGAGAGGGAAGAGGAGCTGGCACTGTGCCCGACTCAGGACTTTCCAAATTGGAATTTTAGCAGGTATTTTTGACGTCAAGTTTTCCTTCTTCTGGTTCAGACACTCCCTGACTGTGTGGTCCAGTGAGTTCTGACCTCATGCTGGTTCATCCAAACCCTCCTCTTGTCCTGATCTGCCCAGGGGTCCCTTTCCCCACAGGGCAGCATTTCCCTCTGGAGAACATGTAAAGAATATTCCCATAGAAAGCTGATTCCTCCTCTTTTTGGCAAAAAAAATCATGACTTTCTTTCTCTTTCACAGCGGGAGCACCTTCCTGTAAACACAAGGCAGCCCTGTCGAAACATTGGTAATGAGATTGGAACTATTTTCTTTGGATGTTTCAGCCCCTCACCCCCTTCTTTGTGGACAGTGGTTAAAGTGATAATGAGTAAATCCTGGGACTCATCCAAAAATGCCCCAATACTGGCATTGCACACGGGTACACAAGGAGTGCACGTGCCCAGGTTGTCAGCACCCCACTTTTTAACCAAAAATAGTGGTGGGGACCCCCTGCCAGAGCCTGTGAATGTGGAGTCAGAGGAGAGAGCATTAAATGGGGATGATCTCACATTTACACAGCGTTTTTCATCCAGGAGGAACCCAATTCCCAGGAAGTCCCTGCAGGGCTGCTCCTGGGTAACCACTTTGGGGCAACTTAGGACAGGAAGTGAAAAAATCCTAAATCTGGTAGAAACGCAAGAAAATTCGAAGATCCCCCAAAATAACTTGTTTACAGGACTAAAAAAAGCTGCAGAACGTGCAGGGGATCATTTCCAGAATGTGCAGGGGATCATTTCTGTGACAGAGGAACTCCAGGGAAGATCAAAATAACGTTGTAGGAGCAGAAAGTATAGAGGGAATTAGGGTATTTTTTCCAGCCCTGGTTGGATGTGCTGACTTTACTGGCCATGCAAAGGAGCCTGAGAGGCTCGTGTGAGGACACTTTCCATTTGTAATGTTCATTTAATCATAAATTCTCCAGCACAGCACCCAAGGCCAGCTCCCTGCCATTGCCTCGTGTCAGATGTTCCTGAGGCTCCAAATAACCCGAGTTTTGGTGGGGGTCAAAGGAACATTGTTTAATTGGCTGAATTAAAACTGATTGAATTTTAAACTTCTTGGGAAAAAAAAATAATTCCAGGCTGGTGCTGTTGAGTCTGTGGGAGCTGCAGTCTGGGTGAATTAAAGCACAGTTTGCCTTCGTGGGACAACTCAGCTTATCCCACAACATCCTTCCCATCTCCCCCATCTCCCATCTCATGGGAGGGAAGGGGGACAATCCCAGGAGGGGACAAATGCCTGGAACAGTCACCCCCAGACCAAACAGGACAAGCTGAAACACCCTTCCAAGAAACATCAAACTGATCTTTCTGTACAGACTCTTCTGGGTGTTTGATGAAATATTTTTCCTTTCAGCAAAGACAAAACCCTGTAATGTTTTTTAAGATATATTTTTTATTTGAGGAAAAAAATCAGCTTTTCTCTAGAAAGCAAGGCATTTGATGAGAATATTTTAATTTTCTTACAAAGCAGTGTTTCTGTCGAAGGCCAGTCCTAGTTGTTTAGTGAGAAAGAGGCCAGGGAGGAGTGCTGAGGAGAGTTAATGGGATCAGTTATTAGCTCAGACTTTGCTCTGCACATTCCTTAAATCACTTCTAAACAACACACTTCAGGGTAGTTTAATGAACTATTTATTTATTCATCAAATCTTCTTTAAATAAATGTTACAGAACGAGATGGAAGTTGATAGAAAGTTATTTTTCCTTCTCTTATCCTGTTATAAATTTATAGGAACATCTCAATTTTCTGTGGCACCCCAGAGAACAGACTCTTCATTTCTATTTATCATTAGGATTCATCACTTTATTGGAAAAAACTCCATGTTCTTCCCTCCCTGCTCCTCCCCCTCTTTTTTTTTTATTTTATTTTATTTTTTTTTAGGAAACTTAGACACATAAAAGCAAAACAGAGAAGCGAAGCAAAGCACGCTCAGCACTAATCTGGCAACAGGGAAAGGCACTAAAACAGATTTTATTGTTCAAAAACAAGCCTGGAGTTTTCCCCCTATAAAAAACCAAACCTCCCTGACGTTTGCTGGAATCGCTGGGAGCGACTGGATCGTGTGTTCCCTGTGTTCCATTGCTGGGCAATCAGATCTCTGCAGGTTTGTCAAACAAACCCTGCTCTGGGACAGCTCTCGGGGAACCAGGGCTCTGGTTTCCACTTGGATGACTGAGCTGCTCCTTTAGGGCTCTGGGGGTGCAACATCCAGAGCTGCCTGAGGGATTTGGAGTGTCAAATTCGGATTAAAATGACCCCGGACTGAGTGTGGCCTGAGAGGGTTGGGAACTTCTGGTCTGTAGATTCCCTTTGGGTAAGAGGGATTTGCTTAGTGGAGAAAAACTTCAATCTGCTAGAGGTGTGACAGATTGCTGAGGGGGATCCCCTGCTGCTGAAAATCAGCATCTTCTGTCCAGTTTTAATGGAAAAAAGGTGCTTTTTAGCTACAAAGTGTAAAAACCACTGTCTTTTTGCTTCCTGGCAAAGGAAGAGCCTTGGGGAAGCCACACAAGCCAGAGCTCCACACTGAGGGTTCTCTCACCTCCAAATTCAGGGATTCTCTCACCTCCAAATTCAGGGATTCTCTCACCTCCACACTGAGGGGTTCTCTCACCTTCAAACTCAGGGGTTCTCTCACCTTCAAACTCAGGGGTTCTCTCACCTCCACACTGAGGGATTCTCTCACCTCCTCACCAAAGGGTTCTTTGCTTCCCTCTGAGCCACGTGGCCTGGTGATATCACATGTTTGGATTTGGATTTGGAAAGCTTTTTATCACGATCTTATCTCTGACCTGAGAACAGGTTCTGTGCTTCTCCCAAGTATGGAGAGCTCTTTGTGGCACTTGCAAAACTCACAGAGTCAGGAATGATTCAATACTCAATTCACATTTCAAACTGAAGTAATTTCATTTTTTCTTATACTTTGGGTTTAATTATTATGGGCTGTTTCAGCCATTTCAGTGCTCCCCCCAACTCCTGCTCCAAATGGCTTTGGCTGAAGTTGCCCAGAATCTCTTTCCTTTTGCAAAGTTTTGATTTCAGGCAGCAGAAGAACTCCCAAATCCAAACCAAGGGTCTGATTGTGGCATCTCAGTCAGGGTGCCACGTTCACTCCAAACAAGTTTTCAACCCTTCACCCCCTTCCCCACGTCCCTGCTTGGTTTCTTCTATTCCACCTCTGAAATTCCTTTGGGTTTTTCATCTCCCCAGGGGTCTTCAACAAGGAGGGGACCCTCACCATGAAGGTGGTGAACGTCCAGGCCATCGACACCCTGTTCTCTGACATTGCCACCACCTTCAACGGGCAGCACGAGGCCCACTCTGCCATGCTCAGGGCTGCCCGAAGGCTGAGGGAGGTTTGTGGCTGTGCCCCCACTGCTGCCCTCACAGCCTGCATGGACACCCTGCAGCAGGAGCACGGTAAGCAGCTCAGAATTCACTGGCACCAGCATTAAATCACTGGGATCACGGGAATGAGCAGCATTCTGGGAGGAGCTGCTGTGGCACAGCAGCCCTGACGTTGTCACACGTCACGTGCACAGCACAGATTTCAGATTTCGTGGAGATCCTGGCCATTTTTAGAGCTTTATGGTGCAATAGAATGTCTCTAACTGGGCTGGTTGACCACACAGGTTGTGAGATTGGGCTTTTCTGGTGCTGCTTCAGGTGGCACCAACCTGGCAGCCCTGCCCTGTGACATCTGTGACACCACAGAACCGGCCCCGAAACCTGGGGGGACCTGACCCGGAGAACAATGAGGTGTCACGGGGAAGATTAGGCTGGATTTGTGAGAAAAGCCTCACCCAACAGCAGTGAGCAAACACAAAAGGTGGTTCCAATGTAGCCAGGCAGAAAGAGCACGGATTTCATGGAGGGGGGGCAGAGCAGCAGGATCAGGGGTGGGTTTGGCCCCTTAAGGAGCTCCTTAAGGAACTCATAAATGAGTCTATTGGGTTGCTACTGGTGAACACCTCTGCTCTACAGCACAGACACCCAGAGCAGCCACAGTGGTGAGGAAACTGGACACAGGCTCATTTTATGGGTGTTTTCTGTCAGTCCTGGGGAGCTCCTGCATCCTCTGCTCAGTTTTGCAGAGACAAGAGTGTTCAAACACCCCTGTGTTGGGCTCCAGCCAGAGGCAGGTCACGGGATAGATGCTGTTCTGTGTCTCCAGGTGCCCACAAGGTGCAGGTGCTCATGCAGGGTCTCAGCTTTTCCCTGGCTGTGAAGGAGCAGGAGGTGCCGGAGGAGCTGAGGCGGGTCCAGCAGCAGGTGGAGGAGCTGAGTTGTTCCACAAAGCGTGTCCTTGCTGGGAGAACTGTGCTCCAGGAAATGACCTCCTCGGTGCTGCAGAGCCAGGCTGAGCTGGAGGAGAGGATCAGAGCTGCCAACCCCGAGTATCTGGACCAGGTACGGCTCGAGGGCAACCTGAGAGAGAACATCCAGAAGATCGGCCTGGCCAGGGAGCTCTCGGAGCACTACTGGGAAGCTGCCAGCAGTGTGGTGAGGGAAATGGCCCAGGGAGCTGGTTTGGTGCTGGAAGGGCCTCCTGGAAATGAATAGAGACTCACAACCTGCCCCACATCCAGAGGACACCTGGGGGTGCAGTGACCTGGCAGTGTCAGTAAACAGAACCCTGCAAATGGCTTGGGGGCAGCCCCAAGCCTCAGATCTGTGTTGTTAAATTGTGACTGGAAAGATGCACCTGGAAAAAGCTCTGGACCATTAACTGAGTGGACAGAAAAAGCCTTTTTCTCTGTGCTGTGTTATATCATCCTTTATGCATTAACAGGGAAAAACAGGGGGGACCTCAGCAAATAAAGGGAGTTTTCACTGGAATTAGGTGACATTTCCATCACTACTTAGCAGCTGATGTGGCTGTGGCTGAAGGCTGTTCAGGATGAGCCGTGATGAACCCAAAACCTCGGGGTCAAATCCCCCATTCCCAAGGAGATATCAGTGGTACCTTCCCAAGGTCATGGTACCTGGGAGCAGGGAAGCAGAGGCTGGGTCTGCTCTGTGTCCTGGTGTCTCTGGGGGCAGGATGGAGAAGGGGGTAAGCCTGGAAATCTGGGAGGCCCATCCTTGCTGCAGTGGCACAGGGAGGTGACCTGGCAGTGCTGGCATCTCCCACTGTGGTGAAACAAAGGGCAGCAGGAGCTACTGGAGGTTTAAAATCATGATGGGGACCAGAAGGACTTAGCTGGAGGGATTCCAGTGCTTTGGGGCAAAGGCATTGGCACAGGAGGGGCAGCAGGAGCAGATAATACCCAGACAAAGATATCAGGGAAGAACTAAACACATAATGGAATAAACCAGGGAAAAGATAATGACATTATTGAAGGAATAATGAAATAAATGGGGAAATCAGGTCTGATAGCTTTCCAGCAGCTGGATAACCCTGGGGATGGCCAGCACTGAAAGCCCAGTTTGGAGCTGGGACTGTGGGAGTGGGGAGGGTGGGTTGGGTTTGCAGTGCTGCACCCGACTGCTGCTCAGAAACCTTATGGGATTCATCACATTTTTTAGGGATGAGGGAAAGAATAGAAACCACTAGTGAAACCCTACCCAGCACCACAAATAACTACAAAGGCAGCCCAACCTCTGGGCTTTCAGGCTGTCTCTACCCTGCCCAATATTAATGTTTAAAGCCCTTTTTCTGTTCGCCTCGGCTGATCCCCAAAATACGCCAGAAATTCCCAGAGGATTTTCTGCCCTGGAGTGGCCTCGTGCTTCCTCCAAGGCTCTGTCTGCACCCTCAGGGCCCCTGGGCACCGTGGTTCTTTGTCCCTGTAAATACCCTTTGGCCTCTGTTTTGCCAGAAACACGACCTAGTCGAGCATTTCCTTCCTGAGCTTCCCTTGGCCCCTTTGCCAGGTGCACGTTTGGCAGGAAATTATTGACTCAACCAAGAAATCAGGAACTTCATTTGTGTTTTTCTACCCAAAATGAAAGCAAGTGTCACTGCATTCACATCAGGCAGAGCTTTTGGTCTCCCCTGCTCAACCCAAGGGTTTCTCTCCAAACATATTCATTCAGATTGTTAAGGGGAAGAGGTTCATTGTCACAGGTATTTCCCAACCTCATAACATATTAAAAAAAATCTTCCAGTAGGTCCTTGGTAAATAATTTCTGAAAAACATTGGCAATTTTAGCAGCCAAGTCAACTCTTTAGAGCACCAATTCCCCTAAAGCACATTATTTCTGTAATTTTTAAGGGAAGAAAGGAACAACCCGTATATCTCATCACAAGAAACATTGGTTTTTGGGTTTTTTTCACTATATGGCCCTCACCAGGACTGGGACCCAACCTGCTGGGACACCTGGGCAGGGTCAATTTTCCATGCTGTGTCCCTGACAATGGTGCTGTCTCTGTATCACCTCACGGTCAGGAATCCTATCAGCAGTGACATTATTTCCCACAAACGGTCCCACAGCTCCAGCTCAGCTTTCCTGGAGCTCCCAGGGTATTTCATGGAACATATGTAATCCATATTAGCCTCACACGTCCGGGAAACCTCCTATAGACTGGGGCTGCTTTTGTTACACCCAGACACACCACAAACCTCACAATGCCTGTGGTTGATCCAGCCCAGTGCACTCAGACATGTTCCTTTCCAAGCAGCCCTTAGACATTTTGGAATGTTCAGGATTCCTCTGCTGCCATTTCCCAGAGGAGAGCTCACCTGAGGAGCCTCCAGCCCTGGAGCATCTCAGGCTCTCAGCTCCCCTGGAACCAAGCTGAGGGTCAGGTGGAGTCACTCCAGGGTGGGAAATGTTAAAATGGGACTGTTTTAAATTATTTATTAATTTTGGATTACTGAAAACAAAAACCTGGTTTGTAAAAGTAAAATGTTTTGTGAATAGAAGGATTTTTAAAATTGGGTGGTTTGTTTGTTTTTTTTATTTATAAAGTAGACCAGTGTTTAAATTTTGAGCCTCCAGACCAGTTCAGGACCAAGACAAATTTTGCATCTCTAAAGTAATTTGGGAGAAGAACTGGCTGCAGGTCTGGGGGGTTTTTCATCTGAACATCCCCACTGAAAGCACTTTAACGTGGTTGGCTTTGTAAATGAGCATTTCACAACCAGAGTGAAGGTGCAGGCATCTGACCCATGGTAGAATTGGAGTCTGTTTTCTTCCTTCAAGTCTATGAAATGCAGTAGCAAGAACAGTGATTTGGCATCTAAATTCCAGCCTGAGCTTGGAAATTTGAGGTTCCCTCTGTTTCATTTTCTGCCTGCTGTGCCATACAAACAGTCCCTCTCCCCCTGGACTCCCATCCTGCAAAATGCAAGTGTTTTCGTGGGAGTCTTGTGAAAAGAACCAGGCTAAAAACTCCCCAGGTCCTCAGGTGGTGTTGTGACATAGGAATGGCTGTCCTGCAAACCTCAGGTGGCCAGACAGAAAGGGCCCTGGGGACAACAGATCCTCAGGAAGCTCCTGCAGCTCAAATAAACACTCCAAAGCAGTTGCTTGGACACCCTGTTGCAAACCTGCAAAACAAGGGTGGAAACCTGGTGAGCTACTCCCTGCTCAGGTTAGAAATAGGAAATTCTGGTTCACAGTGTTACTGCTCTGCTCCTCATGACCATGACTCAGGAGAGCAGAGTGTGCAGCAGAAAAACCCAGAAAGAGGAGAAAGTGAGGCTGGACAACCCTACCAATAAAGGAGTTTGGTTTTGAGGTGTTCAGGGATGGACTCTGGCATAAATCTTGGAGGCTGAGGCACAGCATGAAGCCTCCCAGCTGAAAACCTGCCCTGGTTCCTCCCTTATCACATTTGCCTTTTATTTTTTAAGTCCTCCAGGGTCGTGTGGCTGGGCCGTGCCTGGAGCAGAAGGTGGGACCTCCATTGCTGCTTAGCCTTTCTAGGAAAAAGGGAACTGGATGAAAATATTTGAATCCTTAATTGGCCTCATTAAAGGCTCTGGCCATCTGGACCTCACTCATTCTAATTAGTCATCAATGGGGCGGTGATTAGATCATAAAATAGAGGGGAAAAGCCACCTCCACTCTCCCAGCGCTGCCTTTACTCAGCCCTTACACACCAGGCTGCCTCCTTTGCTCTCAGGCTGTGGGGGGGATGTGTTCCCACCCAGCAGCCACCTCATCCACCCCTGGGTTTGGGCCAGCAGCTCGTTTTTTGGCAGGGCCGCTCCACCTCAGCCCGTCAGCGGTGGCAGTTTGGAGAGGATGGAACTAAATATGGCAAAGGAATCGGGAACATGTGATTACCCCGCCCTTCACTTGTGAGCCAGCCTGGGATCCGCGGCTCCAAATGTCATTCCTGTGCAGAAAACCTTGGATTAGCACACGGGGAAGGCTTCCAGTCGTTGCTGAGGCACTGCTCAAATTCTAGGGCTGTTCACTGGCACCCCCTTGTCTCCAGGCAGGTCCCCTCTGGTCACTGGGCCTTGGGGCTCCAGGACAGCTCAGGAGGAGTGGAGGGAGATGAACTGAATGACTCCTGCTGCTTCTTTTAGGATTCCCACACTCACATGTTCCATGTGCTGCTTTTGACTCACCCAGTTTATTCCCAGCTAGAATGACCAGGACACTTCTCCGAGCTGGAGCCTCCCTGTGTTTGCCCATCCTGGGACAGGACAAGCCAAAACAACCACGGAAACCACAAAAAGGTGGCTCAACAAGCCCAAATAAGAGAGCTTGAAGCACAACATGGTTTGCAGCAGTGGATGGGCAGAGAAAAATTGCAATAATCTGTTCCTTCATCACTGATGGTGCTTCAGGGGATAAATTAGATGCGAGTGGTCTTAAAAGCTGAGGAACTTCTAAGGTCATGTTCCTCAATCTGTCACATCCTTCCCACAACCTCTGTGCCTCTCTGAAAATCTCACCTTCCTTCTCTCACCTCAATTGAAGCTCCTTATCCCTGTTCTTGGACGGTCTGATTCTCAAAATTCCGTGTTTAGGGGTTGTACCTGCGAATACTGTGATATTTGCACAGTCCCACCACAGGCAGGTGAAGAGAGAATATATTGTCTGATTTTTTGGGAGAACTAAATGTCACTGTTTTGTACAGATCATGGTGGGACTTAATGAGCCTGAGCTGCAGTGACCTGGTTGGGTGCAGAACATTCCCCTAAAATTAGTGACAGCAGGATCCAAACCCACGGTCTGGCTACAAAAGAAGTTGGAGGAAGGCTGCTGAACCAGGAGAAAGCTGCCTCAGCCACCCCGTGTATTTGACACTTAATCTTGTATCTGTGTTGAGGAAAAATACCCCTCAAAACTGGTTTTTATTGGGCCAGCAGAGGCACTGGGCTCTGGACACCTTATTAATAATATTCTTCTGCAGGAGGAGGACGCAGTTCTTTATAAAGATTTATTAATAGTCATTATTATTTTCACAGAAGCTTTAATGTGCAGTAAAAGACCTATAAAGACAAGCAACCAAAGGAACTCTTCGATTTCACGCCGATCTGCACTAAAAAAATACCAGCTTTTTTTTTTTTTGGTAGGTTTTTTTTTTCCCTTCAAATAATAATAATAAAACAAAGAGCTTTCAGGAGCAGCCCCAGCAGAAGGCTAATGTAAAGTGATATATTTGAGACCCAGGAGGATGGTGTAAGTTACTCTTGCCTCTGAGGCCTGTTTATTGTGTTTGTCTGGTTGCCCCGGGAACCAGCTCACGCCGTTTCACTTATTTTATAATGTTCCTGTAAATGTTAGGTAGGGCCTGGATTTATTATCCACTGTCAACACCTAAAATGGAACGCGCCGCTTAGTGTCGTTTCTTTGGCACGGAGCCTCCCCCTGCTCCCTCATCCCCCCCCCCCCCCCCAAAAAAACCCCCCTTTTTCCACGGGTTCCTGTGTAGGGGTGTGTGTTGCACATGTGTGTTTGTGTGTGTGTGTGTGTGTGTGTGTGTGTGTGTGTGAATCTCCATCCAAATCCAGAAATCCCAAATGCTTCCCAGCTCCTCTCCCCAGGGAGGGTCGGGGCTGGGTGGTGCAGAAGGAAGGGCTGAGCTCTGGGGACCTGCTGTGGGGTGGGATGTGTGACTCACGTGGAGGGGACGGGGCAGGGGTGTTTACCAGGGGTGTTTATTATCCCGACAGCAGCGGCACGATCCCGCTGATCCCGCTGCTCCCGTCCCCGGAGGGTCTGTTAATGCGGAGCGATGAATCATCACAATTATTAGGGCTGGAGGGAGCTGCTTCCCTTCCCTTCCTTTCCCTTCCCTTCCCTCTCCTCTCCTCCCCAGTCCCTCAGCGTGACGGAGCACATTTGGTTGCAGGCTGGTGGGTGTGAGGCTGATTTTTTTAATTTGCTTTTTTTTTCCCCTTGGGTGGGACCTCCCAGGCTGGCACCCGGTGTTTCACTGAGGACACTTTTAAGCTTTTCCATGTTCAAATGCAGTTGGGATCCTGACTCCTTGAAATGTGTAGGTCTGAATCTCCCCATCCTTTCCTTATTCCTGCCTGGAATCCTGCTTATTCCTGCAGCCTGATCTCTCCTTCCCATTTCCCTGTGAGGGGCTCTCACCCACCTCCCACTTTTCTTTGCAGGTGTGTCTCCTCCAGTGCCAGACAGGAGCTCCCATCTCCTTCCTGGTCACCCATTGTAGTGCCAGGTGCCCTATCTAATGGAATTTTTCGTGGAAAGGGTTGTCAAGCATTGGAACAGGCTGCCCAGGGAAGTGGTGGAGTCACCACCCTTAAAACTGTTCAAAAAATGTGTGGATATGGCACTTGAGGACGTGGTTTAATGGTGAACACGGTGCTGCTGCATTTACTGTTTGACTTGATGATCTTTTCCAGCATTAGTGATTCCACGATTCTGTGATTTCCACCAGCTCTTCTTTGCTTTGTCCCCCACAAGATGGGTTTGTGCAGTGATTTGCTGTGACTGCAAATGCCTCTCTTGCCAAAAAACCCCTCACCCTGGACATTTGTGCTCAGCTTTGCTCCTGACGTGATTTGTCCCCCCTTTCACCAGGTGGTTTGGGTTCAGCAGTGAGTGGACACTGCTCCAGCTGGAACCCCCCAGGCTGGTGAGGAGATGAGATGGGTCACTGGCTGGGTAAAATCCCAGGGAAGAGTCTTTGTTCCTTTCTGTGCTTGGGGCTGATCCCACCTCCCACCCACCAGAAACGTTCCCCCCTTGGCATGAGGCCCTTCCCCACGGAACAGCTCCGAGCCCAGGGAAAAACCACCAGCACCCAAAGCATCAAACACGTTGGGATCAGCCAGAGCCCTGAGACTGGAGGCACAGACCATGGAGAATGTCCAGAAAGTTTGGGAATGCAGATGGCAAAAGGCAGAGCCCAGAGCAGAATTTCTGGGGACAGTCAGCGAGGGAAGCTGGATTTGATGGTGTGAGGCTGCAGAGAGGGAATTTGTCTCTCAGCTGGAGTGAGTTAAGGGTGGTGAAGTTGCTTAGGAAATATTATAGGCTGGGATTCCTATTTCCTGTGTGATGCTGAGTAATTGAATTTGCAATTCCCATATTACCTGTCTGTGAGGCAGAACTGAGTGAAGCACAATTAATTCACGTTTCAAAGTGACCTGGGATACTCCATTGAAGCCTTTCCTAGACATCCAGAGAGGATGGTTTGTACCTGGTTTGTGGGAGTGCTGGCCAGTAAAACAGGGCTGTGTTGCTTTGCCTCAGGCAAGAAGATGGATAGGTAGTGGATTTTCATCTCTTGTTTGTATTTCTGATGGACGCAGGAAAGCAAATGCTGTGCACAGAGCCCTGTTTTTTTCCCTCAGCCTTCTGTGAATGCAAATCAGCTCCTGGAATAAGGAACAGCAACAGCCCCTCCAGCTTTTACCTGAACCACTCTCAGCATGAACACACCCCTGCACATACCCTCACCTGTCTCCACTTTGGGAAATGTTTCCCAGTGTGTGTTTTAGCTATTTTAAAAGAGAAATGCCACCGTTTAAAAAAAAAAAAAAAGTTAACTGGCAAAATACCTTTTTAATGAGCCTAAAATGGAATGTGTATGACAGTGACAGGAGTAACTCAGTGAAATCCCAGCTGCTCCTTTTAATTGCTCCTAATTTGCTCTCAGGTGCTGGTAATTGGAACAATTTGCCTGCAGGAACCTGTGAGGTCTCAGACACTAATTGATTTTGTCTTGCTTAATCAGCCCCACCGAGAACAGAGCTGGTTTCAGTGCCTGGTTTTCAGCTCAGGGCTGTCCTGGTGTGAGGCACTGGGCAGGAAACGTCCCCACCACCCACCCAACCCATCCATCCACTCGTGGGGCTGAGTCAGCTCCTCACAGGGGAAGCTGAAGCACCTCAGTTTGCTGAAAATAAACCTCTAATGAGACAGCACAGTGCTGGGAGACGTATTAAACATTAAAAGGTGATGCTTGAAGTTTATTCCAACTCAACCAGCCTTAAAAAATGTGGTGTTTGCAGGCATTTTTTTTTCCCCCTTGTGCTCAGAGAGCAGCTAAGTTTTGAATGGAAAAATAAGCTCTGCCTTGCATGTGTAGCAAGAGAGAATAAATCATATAATGGGCTGTTTAATTTTCTTTTGAAAAACAATTCAGGTTCTCGATGTTGTGATTTAAGGAGGCTCTGTTATCCTATTTCAGGATAATTTATTTTGTTATTATTGTCTTGTACAGAAAAATAGTGGAAGGAACCTCTCAGCAGACGCTGGTGCACCTTGTAATGAGGTCAATGTTTGGGAAGAGAACCCACCTTCAGTGCCTCATGCCCTGTTCTAGAATGCTCCAGACATTATTTCTGAGCCATGGGAGGGGAAGTGAAGCTCAGGGGATGGTTTCACTGCCTTGTTAAACCTGCATTTTGCCACTTCCCTCCAAGCAGAGGCCCAAGGAAGCACAAGGGAACCTTGAACACCCCCAGGAGAGGGGGAGATCAGGATCTCTCTGCCTATGGCTGCACCTGGATTCACCGTGGAGTTTCTTGGGATTCACTCTGATCCCACCAAATCCAGACCTTTAAATTGCTGCAGCCTGGGCACCACTTCAGGAAAGTTGATTTGATGCTCAAAAATCCCACACAGTTTCTATTTTTTTTTTTTTTTAAAGTTCACTCTATTTAATAAGTTCTTTATTTAATTTGACATCTTCCCTTGCACTGAGCATCATTCTGAAGGGGTTTTTCCCTGTTGAGATCAGCTGGGTCAGTCCATCCCCTCCAAAAGCACTTTTCTTTCCGAGCTGACTTGGGGCCAGTTAGGAGAATCACCCCTTAAAGAGAGAATTCCGTGTTTGTGCATCGGGACCAAACACCACCAACTCCTTTCCCTGCAAATTTCCATTTGCCACGACCACGTTTTTCAGGAGGAAGTAGATTGTGAGCCTGGAAAGATTTATGGCTCCATTCTAAAATATCTATCATTTTAAATGCAACACTGCTGCTGCTGCCTTGCACTGAGCTGCCATAGATAGGCTGGTAAAGTACTTAAAAAAAGCAAAAAAAAAAAAAAAAAAAAAAAAGCCATTACAATATATCCAGATACTTTTCAAGAACTTTTGTCGGGCATGGCCAAACTTGGGGCCATATTTCATAAGAACTGCTATTTACATTTCAGCTCCATAGGCTTGCTCTTTATGTCCTTTTCCATTGCTCTGCAATTGCCAAAGGCTTTTGCACAAATAGGAATTTTTCCCTGTGGCTCCCCCCTGGCCATGGAGCCCTCAGGGTTGCTGTGACATCACCCCTTGTCCTCAGGAACTCCTCAGATGTGACCTCAGGTGTGGGTTTTTTTGGGTTTTTTTGGTTTTTTTTTTTTTTTTTGTTGGTATAACCATTATTGAAAAGGCAGCAGAGGAGATTTACTGGCTGGTAAGAGTTTCTAATGATCAGAGATTAAGGGTGGGACTTTCCAAACAGTCTGAGCCTTGAGCACAGTCGGGTTTGAACTCCATTACCCAGCAGCTTTTCAAGGCTCCACCCTAAATCTGTATGAAATTATTCTAGCGGCGAGGAAAGTATATTTACCTAATGTCAAATATTAAACATTACTGCCCATTAAAATATAGGGCTTCATTATATTTGGCCTGGTGCAGATGTGCAGGAGAGAAGGAGTAATTATCTTTTCCCAAGCCCTGGACCTCGGTGGAGGAGTCGTCGCCGAATTTTGGTGTCTGCCCGCGGGTAACGAGCGTCTACTTTTTGGAGGAGTGAGTTCCACCTTCAGGCCATAATTACTTCTGAGAACCAGGTCCCTCAGAACGCGGGGGAGCCCAACTGACCATGCAGAAAACGAGGCATCCAAACTTGTGGGCGCCTTGGAAAAGCCGGGGCCGAAATAACTCACTCGCTGTCACGCAGCAAAGCCCTGCCAGCCGTGGGATGGGAACACAGGCCTCTTTATTCTGCTTTATTCCCAACCCCTGGGCCTGCTCCACCACCAGCCCTCGGCTCACCAGGCTGGGCAGGGTCTGTCAGGGGGCACCTCTTCCTTTTGTCCCGCTCCGCACATCCCTCGGGCTCACGCGGCCGAACACAAAATGCCTGGAAGAGGAGCAGCTCCTGGAAAAGCCCGAGGCACCCAGGTGACGAGGAAAAACAAACCCTCCTGGTGTTTGCTGGGCATGACCCGAGTGTGGGAACTTGGCAGCGCTCCCCTGGCTGGGGACATTAGAGGCGAGGTGACAAATGTGGCCCGGGGGTGGCAAGTGAGGCACCTCAGCTCTGGATTGTGCTGACAGGGCGAGTTCTTGTGGAAGGGGAGGAGAGAACCCCTGCCCAGGGCAGCTCTGGCCCCACACTGTGCCCAGGGAGTGCCCCCACAGCCAGGCAGGGACACGTCAGGCTGACCCTGCCCCTCATCCCTCTTGGTTGGTGACACAGAAACGCTTTTCCCTTAAACTCTCTGAAAAGCTGCAGGAAATTGGGCTGAAAGTGCAAATAATGGTAACAATGAGGGATGTTCTTTAATATCTCAGCTCAGGTTTTCCTCCCAGCTCTTCCCTCTGCGCTCCAGCCTGAGGCTTTTTCCTGACAAACCTTGGCCAGGGTTGGAGAGTCCCCGGGTGCCTGCACTGCCCAGGCTCTCATTGTGCTGCCCAGGAGTTTGCAGGAAAAAAGGGCAGGGTTAGGTGGGATATTGGGAAGGAATTCTTGGCTGTGAGGGTGGGGAGGCCCTGGCACAGGTTGCCCAGAGAAGCTGTGGCTGCCCCTGGATCCCTGGAAGTGTCCAAGGCCAGGTTGGACAGGGCTTGGAGCAACCAGGGCTGGTGGAAAGTGTCCCTGCCCGTGGCTTTAGGATGAGCTTTGAGGTCCCTTCCCACCCAAACCATTCTGTGGCTCTGTGAATTCAGCAGAAAATCAATCAGTTTTGGGGGTAAACCTTGAACTGAAGCCCCCTGATTCCTCTGCCTCCTCTTCCCTGAGCCCTGAAGGAGGAGCTGTGTCTTGTCCTGTGCCATCACTGCAGGGGAGCAAAAAGCCAAACAGAGTCCCAAGAAGGGACTCTGCTCCTCATCTTCAGCAGGAAGATCTGTTGCTCAGCCAGTGCTCCTGTGGCAGGATCTAAGTGTTGCTTTGGCATTCCCTGTGAATATCCAATGTAAAATTCAGCACAGGAGAATATCCAGGGTGAAATCCTGCCCCGGTGCTGACCAGGGCAGTCCTTGGCAGAGAACTGGGGTTGTTCACTAAGGACAGCAGAGCTAAAGGTCATTAATCTTAATAGGGTCCTTATTTTTGTATCACTGGGTCTATAAATTCTTCTTTCTGCAAATGCCTTTCTTCAGAGTTAATTGTCCTTATTCAGGCAAAAGAGCTGAGTTCAACCCTGGTCACTCAGCTCCACTGGAGGGGTGGTGTGGGGAGATGGAGGGAGCACTCCAAGGGCCGTATTTATGGGCAGGAGGGTTTTCATGAGGCTTTGCAGGAAAAGGCCAGATGACCCTCTGTTCCTCCCCCCCCCCACTGCACTCCTGCTTTACAAGGGGATTTTCCAACGGTGGCACGTGGGGGAAACAGCTTTTATATATAATGGCTTTGCACACATGAGGAAGACAATCCATAGGTGAGAACAGAATTGAAGGAATCAGCTCTGAATCCCCTTTTGAGGTTGAAAAGGAGTTTATGACAATGCTTTAGTGAATATTTCTCCTTCCTCGCGCTTTTTTTTTCAAGGAGGAGGGGCGAAGGGGAGAGAGGAGGGGGATTGAAGGGAAAGGGTGGCAATGAGATGATGCCAATGGGGCAGGAGCTCCTGCTCCTTCCAGAGGTGCCAGAGCCACCCTGGGCATGGGCATTATTATGGCTCAGAGTTGGCCAAGGTCACCCCGGTTCATCTGCTTTATACATTGGTTGCCTTCTCCCCATTACTTGCCAAACAAACCTTTTTATTTTTGCACACGTTTATGTTGATTTTGTGGTTTCTGAAATTGGATTCTGTCTCCTACGGGCCTGAGTTTCCACGGTAACTCCAGCCCTTATCTGCTGCTGCTGTTTGGCACACAGACAACAAGGCCTTTCAGTTTACTTCTCCCATTTTTTTCCCCCCCTAATATTATTTTCTTTAAAAACCTTTTTTTTTTTTTTTTAATTCTTCTGCGTGTTCTTTTTCTTCTTTTTTTTTTTTTATATATATATATTTTTATTATTTTTACTTCTCCCAACCCCTGTCATTTAAAAATCACATAATTAATTGAGCACATCCTGTGCCACACGGGGCTGCCACGACTTTGAAGTCCCAATAGATCATTTTATGGAGCCGTGGGTACCATTTTTCCGAGGCAGCACCAGGCGCCAGGGCGAGGGCTTGTGGAATTTAGCATATCCTACTCCAGGTATGATAAAGAAACCTTGGCACCTTCTGTTTGTTTTTACTAATTTCCTTTCCAAACTGCCTTTTCAATATAGAGGAAAGACCTCAGGACTTAAAGTTTGTTATTTTCTCTCCAAAGTTAGTCCCTGTTCCCCCCCTGGCTCCCTCCTCCCTTTCCTTTAAACCAGACTGAACTGCTTCTTCTCTCCCTGCTAAGTTTGCTTTTGGCCTTTTCTTTTCTGCAGCAGGGTGTGCTCTGATTTAGCATCACCGAGCTGTTGCTGACCCTGGGGCAGCACTGAGGGAGAAAGACCCCGACAGGCTCTATTAACCCTTAAAAACAATAAATGATCTCATCACCTGCTCCAAGACAGAAGGAGAAATAACGATACAATCACTTACTTCAGTGAGGGAACAAGTCCTTTGGGGGTTGTTGCTGAAATCTCTCTCCAAGGACGCTGATTTTGGCATTAACCAGGAGGGGCTGAGTTTTCACTCAGCATTAAAAAAGGAGAATATGGATGCACAGACCCAGCAGGACATATGTGTGTAAGGATACACGTGAAGAACAGAGAGAGGAAGGCAGAAGATGAGTGAAAACATGTTAAATCAAGTGAAAAAATAGCTCCTAACATGAGGTTTTGCAGTGGCACCACGTTACATTCTGCACTTGAAACAAACTCTTTAAATCAGAGTCAGGAACTCCTGGAGATGTGTTTGAAACTGTTGGTTGTCAGGGACTTTTTACCAGATTTTGAAAAGGCAAACAGGATCACTTGGAGTGGTTTTGTAGCCAGGAGCTAAAGCAGAATGAATCCCTGCAGAATTATTATCTCCCCTCTGGAATGATGGGCATTCTGTCTCACAGAAAATCAGAAAAAATGAGATTTTTTTTTTTTTATACAGACATTTCAATACAGCCTCTGACATCTGATGGGAAATCACATTCCTGCCTGCAGAGTCCATAAAAGGATTTAAAAATCCCGTAGAAGAAAAAAAACCAATCTTATTCTCCATGAAATTTTGAACAGTTTTAAAATGATTGCTGGGTATATTTATGCTTCATTTTTATAGAGCTTCCTTTATTTCATGGCTACTCAGGGTCTTATTCCAAAATCCCCACGTTGGAAATGAAAAGATTTCCATTGTTTCCGATGGGCTTTGGATGAAACAGCTGAGAAACTTTCTGGGAGACTAAAAATGGGAACCAATTCATTACGAATCCCAGAGGTTCAGTTTAAAAGCCTGTACAGCAGATATTGGTCTCTCTTAAAGGCTGTGGGATAACCCAGTGTATTCATTGTCCTGTGCCTGCAGGTTCCTAAATGTTTATTCATTTTGATAGAAATAAACAGGCAGGAAAATGCTGATTTTATATATTCATATTCTTTCCAAAATCATGTCCATAGGAAAATGGACTAATTGAACAGGGCTGGAGTTTATGGTCCATATCTCCATTCATGGTCCTCTTAAGAACAACTGTTTTATATAGTAAATATTTTATGATGCCATTAAAACATTTTATAAATTAATGTTTAATACTGACTATTTTAGAAGCATATTTAATGTCACTTATCCCACTTTTCTGCCTTCCTTCCCATTTTCTCCCTTTCCTTTGCTCTGCCCTGCTGGAAAACTCCCACATTCCCTGGAGTTGAGGAACATCCTGAGCTTTATAGTGCCCAGATTTGAATCCTCCCTTGCTTTATCTGCACATACAATTATTGCCCTAATTCAAGGAACAGTGAAATTCCACTGGATATTGTGGTTGTGAAAAGCTTGGGAAATCTTTCATCTGGGACTAAAGGAACCTAAGGATTGTGAAAAGTAAAATCATCATTATTGAGTTATCCTAATGCTGTTCTTCCACAAGGATGTGCAAGAAGAATTAGGATTTTTATGCACATTATGTACATAATATACATTTGTGTACATTAATGCAAGCAGTCAAAAAATTATCAGTTGCTGGAGCTGTGCAAGCCTGAGGTTTTCTGGTTATCATTGAGCAAAAGTCCTGCCTACAGTTCACTTTAAAATGACAGCCATAATTCCAGGCTCATTTTGAAAATGCTTTTTAATTTTGTTTTCCCCCCTCAGTTGAACATAGGACTCTTTGGAAGGGAAATCACAAATATTGAATAATTTCTGTGACCCATGTTGATAGTCTTGAATTTTTTGTTTTCATTTGCAATGTTGGTGGAATGCAAGATTTGCAAACAGCTCCAGTGTTTGGCAAATAAAGCATAAAAGAAATGTCACAGTTTCCCTTTGTGTGAACAAGGCTCTGCAGGCCAAGCCCCAGGTTTTTGGGGCTCTGTAGAAGCTTTGCCACCGATTCAACAGAGACCCAGAGTCACACTGAGGGAAGGTTCAGACCTGGAGAGCACCTTTATTAACTCCCACATTTCTATCCAGCAGGCCAGCCAGTTATTCTCTGGAATTTTGTTCACTCCAGGCAAGTGAGCTCGATATATGAACCTCTCCATTTCAGTAATAAAACTCCAGAAATCTGGCCTAGATTTGGGCTTTGAGCAAAACCTGAAAGTTGGTAAAATTTCAAATTATTTGGGGTGACATTGCAAGCAATTACCCAGCAGCTGCCTACCAGGGGCTGAGCGAGGCACAATGTGAAAATTCAATCTCTGTATGAAAGTGTGGAGCTATTTCAAATAGCCAATGGGCTTTTATGATAATTTCTTTAACTCTAGAACTTGTTCAGTGCAAACCTACAGGTTTTTTTCCCCCCCCTTGCAAGAGGCAAAGCAGACAACGAAGTTGCAGAGAGTGTATGAGACTGGTTTTGTTTAACTTTGGTCTTCTCAATTTACTCTCCCTGCCACTGCCCTCTGGATATTTTTATGGAAGCAAAAGAAAATGCTCCTTTTATGTATTAGAGCAATGCATGGGGGTGACTCATTTGGCAGGATTAATAAGAGGTGGGTTCAGTTTTATTTTGAAATCTCCTCCAGAATTATTTGGGGGAAAGAGAAAAAATGGTCAAATTGCAGAAGGAGGCCGTTTGCTACAGGGGAGGGTTTTACCTTTCAGATGGGGTTTCTAATTCCACAGAGTAACCAGATTAAAAAGAAAATACACAGAGTGAGTTGTGAGGAGAACTCACCCAAGGGAAAGCCAGGCTGGGGATGTTCCTATCTGGGAGATGGAGGTGCAGCTCAGGCTTGGAAGGACCATGAGCTCTTCAGCCCAAAACATGTTTTATCTCAGGGTGATGATACAACATTATGACTCTTCCTCTTGAGCTGCTTGGCTCCTTCCTCCAGTGGATCCTGCAGCCATGGAGGAGCTGCCTGGCTTTTACAGGGAAAAATGGAGCCAGAAACAGCCCATCTCCTGCCTTTCTGCTCCTGGTCTCAACCAGCACAGGGGGAGCTGTGATAGTTCTGTCTCAAACACCCAGAGCAGGGCTCTGGCTGCTGTTGAGTTTTCACAAAGCCTTTATGCTCTGAGGTCTTCCACACACTGGAGTCTTTTTCCTCCATGTAATAACACCAATCTAAAAAAATAATACTTAACCAAAAATAATACTAAACCAAAAAATAATACTAAACCCAAAATATTATTAAACCAAAAAATCGTAGTGTGGGAGGAGAAGAAGAAGAAGAAGGAAGGCCACCAATGGTATTCACAATTGTGAACCAAATACAGTGAATAGTTTCTAGCCAAATATCCCTCCAAAATCTACCAGGCTGGCCCTCCACTTCGTGATTTCATACATGGAATTAAAAAACAGTAATCATTTCATCAGGTAATTCTCACAGGCAAGTTAAACAAAGGGCAGCACCCTGAGGGAAGCTGTGTAAGAGATAACTGAAGGAAAACGTGCCTTAGTGTGAATTCCACCCTGTTCTCTGAATGATGTCTCTTAGCTTAGACCTGCATTGCACCTTTCACTGACATTGCAGGCATCATTTTACTCCAGTGCAGCATTTTCCAAGGCTGGAATTATCCATCCTTCACTGCCCATTGTCTGTTCTTTGTAAACCAGCAATATAAGGAATTCTTGCTGTTTGTCAGCTCTTGCCTCAAAGCAGTCCCTGTCTCTGCTCACAAGGAACTCCCCAATAATTAAATTGTTCGGGTTTTGATCTTGCTCACAGGAGCAGAGCAGTTTTCCTTCCCTCATGGGTTAGATCCTCCTGAAGGGTTATGATTCAAGCCTTCCCTTTTTCCCTGGCGTGGCTCTTCCAGACCTGGGGACTGATAGGGCCCTGCACAGCACCAGGTCTCTGTTTTCTCTGTAAATACAGCCTACAAAATTTCAACAAGTCAGCCCTTGTGTGCCACACCGAGAGATTGATGACAAACCACATTATTTTTCCCCTCCATAGAACTGCCCACAATTACAGCGGCGCTCTCTCCAAACACCAGGGTTGGCCCAGCAGGGAAAGGCCACGAGCACAGGCTGATATCTCTGACACTGAGCACCATTATTGGGGCAAAATGCCCTTTTCTTCCCTCTTTTTTTTTTTTTTTTTCCCCTGTCCATGATAAAATATTGGATCTGGTTCTGCCACACGGGCTTGTGCAAAGCCACTGGGCCATCAGCAAAGGTTATCTCAATGCCAAGGGAAAGAGAGGAGGGGAAAAACACTTAACAGATCCTGGTTAGTTCTCTGAGCTGCTCCTGGTTGCTCCTAAACCAGGGTAGCTGGTGAAATTGGGATTATTAGTGTTTCCTGTAGATTAGATTTGTAACATGTTTGGTTTGGGGTTTTTTTTTAACCAAAGATCCAAATTTTCTGTTGATCTTGTGTTCGAAGACAACAGACCTGGTGTGAAAATTCAACTATGATCACTTGTCCAGTGCCACTCACAGACAACCCCCTAAAGCTGTAAAATGGCAGGAGACACCAATTTGCAAAAAATAAATTAAAAAGTCAATAAAGGGCTCCATCTCCTGAGAAGTGACTGTATTTCTGTAGTCATCCTGTCATCCCTTCTACACCCAATATCCAATCCCCTGATTTCTGTGCTGACATCCCTCCTGCATTTCAGTTGTGCCTCTTTAGACACAATCAGGCAGCAGCACTGGGAAAACACGGATTGCTGGGTGCTCTGATGATATTCCCAGCAATCTGCTGTCCTCCAGATAACTGAACTCCCAGGCTCAGGGGCAGAGTTCTGAGCAGAGGCAGCACCTGAACAGCAAAGTCTTCCTTTCAAATGAGAAACGCTCCGAGCATCAAACACGTGTCAGAATCCCTAATTTGTCAGGAGGCTGCTCCGGGCTCATCTCATCCATCATCCTGACACCGGGCTGGGAACGGGGCTGAAAAGATCCAAGTCATTGACTCAGAAATGTTTTCTTTATCTCTGGGCACCCAGAGGAGTTCCAGAAGAGGCCCAGGATGGATCTTTGTGCTCCCTGCTCATGGTTTACACGACGTGTTTGACTTTTGGAGTTTGTGTATGAAACAGGGCTGGCTGAGCCTTTCTTCCTTCAGTGGCACTTCTGTTCCAAATGTGGATGTGCAGCACATTTCTGGGTGATAAAGAACCCCCTTGTGTTAACTTTCCCCATTTAAACTTTAAATATTTCCTGCTAATTCCAGTTTGTTGTTGGATTTCAATTTATTTCCTCGGATTTCTGGGTAAATGGTGACATTCCAAGGGGTACAAATCATTCAGAGCACTGAAGATAAGAAATAAATTACTTAATTCTTCAACTAGGACACATATATTACCAATATTTAGGCAAAAAAATGGAGATTCCAATGAGACAAATTTAATCAGCCCAATTTTTAGGGGTCACATAAACAATTTCTACAGTTTTTCATCCCTGTACAATTTTTTTATCTCATCAGTATTACTGTACTTCTAAGATTCTCAGTAACTTCTCTGAGACTCTTGTGGCTTCTAAAATTTATATAGCCCTAGAAAAGAGACACAAATGCCTGAAAAACAATCTAAAATTCCTCTGGAATTGTGAACTGTCTCTATATTGGTTGTTTGAAGCTAAATAGTTCTGAAAACTTAATTCCTCCTTGGAATTTCAGATAATAAAAGTCTGGAAAATGAAATAAACTCTTGAGATTTCAGTCACAGAGGAACCCAAAGTAAAATACAAACTTCCAAATTCTGTGATTTTCTTGAATCTCAAAGCAACTTGGAGAGTAAGACCTTCTGACTGAAATGCTGATATTAATTCCCAAAATTTAAGAGAATTTTAATTCTAGGGAAATATTAAAACCCCCACCTTTGGTTCTGGAAGCACAGTGAACACAAGCAGCAGCTCAGCTCCCACTGAGTTCCTTGTGCAGGGGATGGGGAAGGATTTTAAAGGAGTTTTGGCAGTAAAGAGGGATAAAGAACATTGGGCTGATGCCTCGAGTAGCTCTGAAAATCCCACCAGTTTTCCATGCAGCTTCTGACACCTCCCTGGAAAATCTGCACAGCTTAATCCTGGGAGCTCGAGCCCTGCTCTGGAGCAGTGCTGGGAATGAATTCAGGATGGAGTCTGGAGCAGTGGAAACCCTCTGGAGCGAACCCAGAAATCCTTTTGAGTTCGTAGCAAACAACCCTATAGTTAATTTAGGGGGTTTCTTTGTTTATTTTTTCCACAGCTAATCAATCCAGAATATGATGGTCAATAAGAACATCTGTGAGCAGGTTGGGAGCCTGTGCAAAGAGCACAAGTTCAAGCTGTGGCCTTGCAGGGAGCTGAGCTGGGAGAGCGAGGGGAAAATGAGGGAAGAGCCCACATTGTATTTCTTTTCCTTAAATTAAAAAAAAAAAGGAAAAAAAGAAAAAAAAAAAGAAAGAGAGCAATAAAGCAAAAGGCACTTCCTAAAGGTAGCCATTAAATCATTCAACACTCAGCTCCCCCGGGAGCAGAGGGTTCCTCTCTCCCTTCCAGGATGAGTTTTCACCGACCATCCCTCATCCAGGGCTCAGTGTCTTCACCTGGCTCTCTCCGGGCATTGCCCCGGCCTCCCTGCACCAGGACAGCCCCACAGCTCTCTCTGACATGGGGTTTGGCCCATATATCACTCTCCAAAAAGTTCTCAATGGGTCCCCAAAGATGTGGGCCGAGGGCTCTGTTTTGCTCGTGATAATGTGCTAATGCCCCGAGACCCGGCATAAATCTCCTCCACGCATCAGCATTTGTCAAAGTCACAACATGGGGCTGGAAACAGAGGAAAAAAAACCCCAAACCCAACAAAAAAAAAAATAAAAATAGAGTAGGAAGAGATAGAAAACGTGGCTTTGTTTTTTTCTTCCCTCCCATGTGATTTTCCCTCCTCCTCTTCCCCTTCTCCTTTTCTCTTAATCTCTAAAACATCTGATTGTACAGAAATGGTAAATAAAGGGTTTAGTTTTTCTTCTTTTCGTGTGTGGATGTGCACACATGCCTGTGTTTGCTGCACACTTAGGAGTGGAAACTCAGAGTTGTTAAGGGAGCCTTTGCCAAGCCCTGCTCAGGAAAATGCTTTTTGGGACAGAGCTTGGTCGCCTGGTGCTGGTCCCCAGTTTAGTCATCATTTGGGCTGATAAAATCAGGTGGAAAAACATGATCGTATCAAAAGCCCTAAAGGCTGATGGGTTTGGTTTTTAATCATCTCTGGGGGAACAACCCCACAGACCACATCAAAATGTTCCCTAGAGCTTGTCTGAAGGGAAAGAAAAGAGGTCATGAGAGAGAAAATCAAACTTGTTTCAATGTTTTATTTCTCTTTTCCTTTTCGGCTCTTTCAATTTCTATTTTTTAAAACCTTTTCCCCCACCATCTCCTTGTCCCGTCCAGCTCCTGATAAAGTGGTTCTATTTAAAACATCTCCCGAAAATAAATGGCTGTGGATGTTCAGCTGGTGGCTGTGCTCTGACCTGCCAAGGCAGGTCAGTGATACACTGGATGTGCCTCCCTAAATTGTCCTTGAGCTCCAGAAGGTGAACTGTGCTGGTATTTGGGTCCTTTCCCTCCCTTGTGTTCCCATGTTATCAGATAAACCCCCATAATTACCTGGGCACACAAGAAGGTGGTTTCTCCAGCAGCATTTAAAGTCAGTTGGATCTGCTGGGAAGTGCCCTGTGTCTGGACCTGACACTTTAGTCGTCGTCAGCACAGCCAGAGCTGAGCTGGAAATGGGAAATCAGGTGGAAACTGGAGAGAAAACACCCCTAAACTGATGGAGTGACACCAACACTGGACACTCAGTGTCCTGCTGCTCCTGTCATCCAGTTATCATCAAACACATGGACAGGACATGACAAACCAGAGCTCCCAGCCCCTCCTGACAACTCTCACCGATGTCAGCAGAGCCACTGAAGTCCTTGCAGGCAGCAGTGCAAGCTGAGATTGGTCCCACAACCCCTGAGACACACTCTGGGCAATTTGGGGTGGCAGAACCTGGCCTGTGATGCCTTGGCAGAATAATGAGAATAAAGAAGATAATTTCCTTTGATCATGAAGGGCTAGGCTTTGCAGTGTCAGTAGTGCTTCCCCAAAGCAGCCAGAGCCTGGAAACTCTTACAGGGTTGGCGAGGGGAGCCTTTGTTGCATTCTGACATTTGATCTGCAGTTCCTTGGCCATTAAACACTCCGAGCTGCTCTCTCTGCATTGGAGTGGCTCCGTTCCTGCTCCCAGCCCTCTCCCAGGAGCCGAGGCTTTATCCTGGGTGTCCCCTTACAGGCTGGATCCCAAATCCCGGCCCTGTGCTCGCTGTCTGGCAGCGCTGGCACCGAGCCCTGGCACCTTCCCCGGCAGCCTGGGCCCCGGTCGGGCTTCACCTCAGGTAACTCTTCAAAAGCAAACCCTTAATAATCGTAACGTGATGGGCGACATGGCAGGAAAAGCAAAATAACAGCCTGAAATCCGGCGTTAACCTGCGGTGGAAAACAGGCCGTGGGGCTGTTTCCATGAGGGAGCCTTGGACGCCGTACAGAGGGTGGGAGGGATGGGGGGAGAGGGGCCATCCAGGATGGGATGTGGAGGGAAGGGGTCCTTGGCCAGGGTCTGCTCATGGATCAGGGTTTGGGTTTCACACCCTGCTGCCAGTTTGCCACAGGAGGACGAGAAGGGAAACGTTTCTGGGGTCTCTCTCTGAGGAGAAGGAGCCCCACGACGCTGGGATGTCCTGCTGGGATTTCTTTATCTTTTAATTTTGAGTGCAGCTTCCCCTTGTCACTGGGATCCTGCCATGCTTTTGGGGTTTTCTACACCTCATTAAGCCCCAGGAGTTGGTCTGGGGGCTTGTGGAGCAAGAAGAGGCTCAGATCCCTGTTTGGGTATCAACTGCTCTCCTCGTGAACAGGATCCAAAGAGGGAAGGAAAAGTGAACACACAGAGGGGGAGAAGGGGGATTGCTGCACCACCCCATCCTTCTCCTGCCCGGGATCCCTGCCAGCCTGGGGCACTGGGAGTGCTGGGATAGGGGAAAAGGCTGGGCTGATCCAGGTCCTTCCTCACCCCTCCTCATCCTCACACACACAGCCCATCCCTCAGGAGCCACTCCACCGTGATGGATGGGGTTTATTCCATGTAACACCAGTGGAAACTGGATTGGAATTAGTCCTCGTCTGATGGCTGTTTAACTGGCTCTTCATTAGGTGTGTTTTCTATAAACAGAGATTAAAATGAAAAAAAAATTATACTGGAAATACTCTGAGGAAAGTGCGTCTTTGGAGGCCAAATGAAACCTCATATAATCGCTCTCCTTTCTGTGAGAAGAGAATAATGCCTTCAAATTAATTGTATCAAGACATATAATTACACACTTACACAGTTAAATATGTTTTTTAGCAGCAGTGAGATTGAATGTCAATCACAGCTTCCAAAACCACACGCGGTTAAAAAAATTTCCCTTCGCATGTTTAACTTTTCAAGCACATTTTATTAATATGTAGAACTATTATTGTTTAATGTACCAATTATTTGGGATGGAGTTTATGATGCAGGGCAAAGCCAGGAGTTTCAATGCCCTGCAGAAAGCCAAACTTCCAGGGAGAACTGCAGCAAACCAATATATCTGTGTGAAGAAAAAGCTGTATTTGCAGGGATTGTTATTGAAAATAGATGCTGAATAATGGCTTGCTTGGCCAAGAGCAATATGTTTTCTTCTTACTGAGGTTCCTTATTTCCCTGTGTGTATTTGGCCTCCCTGTGCCATTTCCCTCACAAATCCATCCCGTGGAGGTGGCAATGCAATATTGGACATAACCAATGGCTCTTGTGGCGAGGAGCTGAAAGCACAAGATAAATTGTTCAAAGGTGCTGAGGAAAATTGTCACACTGGAACTGAAAAATGGCATTGGAGAGGCCACAATTATTAAAAATTACCAAGCCAATTATAAAAAGCTCAGCGTTGCATTTTAAATGTGGATACATACCCCTGAAAATATTGCATTTTAAATGGGGGTACATACCCCTGAACACAGATTGAGTCATTGTTTTTTCAGGCACTGTTTGCTGATGGTTCCTGATATTTCAATCAGACTTTCAGGGCACAGATTTTTCCTTATAACATCTGATCCAGAGTGTAAGCAGATATTTTATCACAGCTCTGTAACTATTGACTGCAACTGATTATTTGCTTCAAGTTAAGCCTGAGCTTAAATACTCCCGTTGGCTCTCACGTGGACATTCCCACCAGTATAATATTCCGAGTCCCTCCTGTGATTACAGTATTCCCCATAATGGGAACCCCAATATTACCAAGGACTTTGGCAACCTTGGCCAATGTCAACAGAATGGGAGGTGCTATTTCATTAATTTCCCCTGACTAGGGACAAAAATAACTTCATATATTTCTCGGTTTTGTGTTTCAACCTCCAGGAGAACAATTTTCGTAAAAAGTAAAGAAATTGGTTACATTATACTGGGGCTGGTTACATTAGACTGTAATTTCACAAGGCATCAGTGATTCCAGAGGCTGATTTTTTGACAGGGAAAAAAATGACCACACATTTGCAGGCATCAATAGTCACCTTTCCTCATGCATAAAGCACATGAACACATTTTTGGCTGTCAGTATCCCAACACCAGAAAATGGGAAGGAAGAAGCATAGACATGTTTTAAGTTTCTGACAAACAGGGGTTGATGAACGGGGATCCCTGTGCTGGCTCCAGAGTGAGGACAGAAAAATGGGTCCCTGTGGGGCAGGGCAAGATCTCTTCTAATAACAGAATGAGTGAGCAAATCAGGGCAACCACAACTTTCCTACTGTGTGAGAGACCACAAATAATGGAAGACAAACAGATAGGAGAAGGGGCAATTCATTTCCCATGGCCAGCGGGTTTGCCAGGTAGGGCTGGGTGTCAACGTATTTATGGTTTGGTCTCTCATATCTCCTCAGGTCTTCCCTAAAAGCAGATTTGGGGTTTTGGTTCATTCTCAGCCTGAGTTTGAGGAGGGGCTAAAATGAACTCTTGCAGACCATTCTGCAGCCACGGAGAGCAGGACTCTGCTATAAATCTGTACCCACCCAAATGGTTAAATCTCAGTATAATAAAGGCCACGTGCACAGCCCTGAAACTATTGCAACAAAGGCCTTGCCATTTTTTTACATTTTACTGTTAGGATTTTTTTTTTTATGCTGTACAATCAGCAATAACGCAACAATCACATATTTGAAACTGGTATTAATAATTTTACAGCCACTAAACACCTGAAAACCCTCCTCTCCTCTCCTTATTGGCTCTTTCAGGTTTTTATGGGTGTGTTGCTCAAAACAAGGGAGTGCAGGGAGCTGCCATGTTGTGAAAGACCAGGTGCCCATCTGGTTCTACATAATTCCTACAGTTGTAGTTTCGCTTTAAATGCTTTGAAATCACATGGGGTTGAATGGAAGCAAATCCATTATTCAGTGTGACAGCATATGAGCAACTGTGCTGACAGTGTGCTAACACAGCCCTCCCAGAGAATCCACACAACTCCTGTGCCTCCTGCTCTGCAGCTTTTAGAGGTTCCTCCTCCATCATCTAATCCAAAGAGGATGCCCCAGGGAATGTGAAAGCCTCCAGAACACTCTGGGTTTTTTATAGGAATGCCAAATTTTGATCCCTGACCTCCACTTTGCTGTGATGGCAAAGCAGTTTGGTGAGAAGTGCCCTGGGGTTTGGCTCTGTAAAGGATCTGGGAGAACAGCAGAGTGAGGGGGGGAAAATGGTTATTTGGCTTTAGTTTGATCATTGTGGATCCCTTTGGACTGTCCACCCATGTGATCCCCCCAAGGGACAGGGGGAGGGCAGCTGTGGCTGCCCCATCCCTGAAAGTGTCCAAGGCCAGGTAGGATGGGGTTTGGAGCAACCTGGGCTGGTGGAAGGTGTCCCTGCCCATGGCAGGGGGTGAGAATGAGATGAGCTTTCAGGTCCCTTCTGACCCAAACCATTCCAAGATTCCATAATTCTATTAAAGCCAACACGTGTAAGGCAGAAAGACATTGCTGGGTGAGCTTCCTCCTGGCCTGAAGGATGTGACCAAATCCATCTCTGTCCCGTGAGGGTCAAAGCTCATCAAACCCCTTTGCTGAATGTGGGTTCCCATCCATGAAGTGGAAAAGCCAAGACTCCAGTGGGAGTTCAGGTCTGCATTTGAAGGACAGTGTGGACAATGTCCTCTGTACCTTTTCCATGGTGCATATATATATATACATATATATATATATATATATATATATGTATTAAAAAGGAAGGCTGTGGCAGAGGGGAGAATTAAAACCAGGTCTCTCAAATCCCAAGTTAACCTTAACCACTGGATTATTTTTTCTCTCTCATGTGAACACTGCCTGTGCAGCTTGTATACAAATAAGAAAGAGATTTACTGGAGAAATAACCTCAGGCACAATAATACGTGTGTGTACCTGTATATAAATATATATGTTCTCAATATCAGCCTGCGAAAGCGTTGCCTCATAAAAAGTCTCGGAACAGTCAGTAAATTCTGGGCCAGATTTCAACTCATGTTCCTGAGATAAGGACCAGAGGGAGGAGGAAGAAAAAGACAGCAGCAATCCTTTCATCCTCCAGGCCACAGATGGTAGGTCTGTTCCCCTCAGCAGATGGGAATAAAAATAGATATATTTACAATTGGAGCTGGACCCGGAGCGAACACAGAGCAGTCGTTTGGGTGATGCAGAGACCAGAACAGTCTGGATTATTCAGTTGCTGCTGCTACAATAACACTCGTTCGCTGTCAGCGCTCCCGTGCAAAAACAAATTAGCTGGATGATTAATGAATATCAGCCCCAGCATGTGGATCCTGCTCCGTGATGCTCCAGCCCAGTGTGAAATCTGCTGCTGGTTGGGCTGCAGTGTCTCCTCTGCACATGTGGGTGTCGCTGGGAAAGGTGGGTTCTGGCCACGGGGGCTTTTCAGGGCTTTTTAATTTAAATAACAACATGTAAGAGAAAATGGAGAGTCCAGAAATAGGTGCTGAGGTGAGAAATGTCTCCTTTGGGTTTAGTCTGACCTCTGTCACACCAGCATCCCTGAGGATGGCTTTGTGGAGGGGGGTCCTGCTGCCAACCCCCCAACAAGCCACCAGGCAAACCTTTGGATTAGGGGAGATGATAAGCTGGAACAGGCTCCCCAGGGCAGTGGTCACAGCCCCAAGGCTGCCAGAGCTCAAGAAGCATTTTGACAACACTCTCAGGCACATGGTGGGATTTTGGGCTGTCCTGTGCAGGGCCAGGAGCTGGACTGGATGATCCTTGTGGGTCCCTTCCCACCCAGGATATTCCATGTTTGATTCTGAGCACTGAGGCTCAGCTGAGTGCTTTGGGGCAGGTGGTGATTCCACATGGCTGGATGGACTTTTGAGGGGATAATTTGGGTTCACTGCAGCTGAAAGGATTTGAAGCAGCTGGAATAGTCTGAGTATCCCAATAGGTACAAGGCCCTGTGACCTTGTGTGGACCTGAGCTGGCACTTCCCTGAGGAAAAACCATTTCCATGCAATGTCAGTAGCCAGGGTGGCCAAACCTGTTCTGACAGAGACACAGCTGTGGTGATGAAGCTGCATTTGTTCCAATCCTGGAGCTGGCACAAACTCCAGCAGACACTGCAATTCCTAGAGAGCCAAGTTAATCAACAGTTCCACGGTAAAGAAGGGTAAAACATGTCATTCCAGTGCTATTTCCAGTGATTTTGTGTGTGCACAAAAAAGGTGACGATCAGCAAATGAACTCGGGGATGCATGTGGTGACTGAAGAGATTAATTACAAATTATTCCAAATATATCATACAATTTTATATTAAATCTTTAGAGCTACAACTTAGGAAATAACCTGTGCAGTGCACTAGATTTGAGGGACAAATTTAATTTGTTCTGAGAGTCTCAGCTCGAAAGTCATGTTCTCTCCCATTTATGTGTTTACACAACTCTCAGCACCCCCTTCTCTGTTTCACGAACTCTCCACCACAATTAATTAACACACAGACACTTCAGTTTAAGTTGTTGACTCAAGTGCTCTGCGGTACAATGAGATGTTGAAACCCTGTGCTGTGCAGAGGGAATTGGTGTCCTTTGGTTGACAGCTCAGGGGGTGACAGAGATATTTGTGCTCAGACTCTGCTGTGACATCTGGCAAATACACACGGACAGAGGTGGGTTTTCCACGTTCATGGAACGCTCCAAAAGCCCCACAGCCAAGGAGAACAGGCATCTGCTCCCCTGTCCCTTGACAATCCACCCCCCCCCCCCCGCCTTCATTGTGTTTTCTGTTTTAAACTCCTACCTTTTTTACTGCTTCCTCGCTCACATACCTGAACAGAATCAGAGCGCGATGTGACCGCAGGGAACTGGCATCTGTCAGCAAAAGGCACCTCCAGGGACCTCCTGCCTGCTTCTCCTGCTCTACATATGTGGGCTGCAGCCTCAAGGGAACTTTAAACCTCTTTTTTACTTTGAAATACCCACCTATCTCTCCTGGGGGCAGTATTAGGTGATACTGCCTAGGACTTCCATGGCAAGTAAACAGGTTAATGTGTTTTTTCACTATAATTAATCAAGACATGATTAATTCAGGAGTTGGACTTTGAAGATCCTTGTGAGTCCCTCCCAACTCAGGATATTTTGCCATTCTGTGATTCTGTGACTATAAATGACCAAGGAAGAAAAAGGCCCCAAATATGTCTTGGTGTCCTGCAAAGGGTGGACAGACAATTCCTACCTGAGCCAGCTTTGCAGGTGAGGCTGGATCTCCCCAGGTTCTGTGGAGTCCTGTGAGTTCCTTGGTGGCACTGGTGGTCCAGGAGGGGTTTGTAACAAAAGGTGGACCTGGTTTGGTTGTGATCTTAAAATCACAGAATGTTTTGGGTGGCAAGGGATTTAAATCCCATCTCATTCCACCCCCTGCCGTGGGCAGGGACACCTTCCATTATCCCAGGTTGCTCCAAGCCCCGTCCAACCTGGCCTTGGACACTTCCAGGGATGGGGCAGCCACAGCTTCTCTGCAAAGCCTGTCCAGATCTCTTGCATGGAGCAGATTCCTTCAGTGAGGGACCTCAGGCAGAGCTCCTTCAGGCTTTCCAGCACTTCTGTGGTTAATGGTGTTTTTTATGTTCTATACACACACACACGCACGTCAAGTCGTTATATAATATAAAAAGGCTCTTTTCTCATATCCCCACAGAGCGCAATAGGACTCCACATATAGCACACCAAAAACATCAAAAAATAAAAGGAGCCCAAACACTGCCAAAATCTACATTTTCATTTGGCAAACTAGTTAAATCTATTCATAATCTGGTGCCTGAATCAGGTTTCAGACCAGACTAGACTGCCTTGGCTCCTGGTTTTTGTTGCTCGACCTGTCTCTGACTGAATTTAGCTATGATGTTACATCTTTAGCTGTAGCAAATTTCTAATAATGGCAGCCTGTTTTATTTTGCCACTGGAGGGTACAAGTTCCAGCATTTCCGTACCAAGGTCCAATTGGAGCCAGTTTCGGACTTTTTTTTGGACAGAAACCTTCCTTGTTGCTTTTCACTGTTTTCTTTTGGCCCCTTTTTTTTTTTTAATTTTTTTTTTATTTAATAATTTTTATAATGTTCACTCTCCCGGCTTTCCGAAGACGAAACACGAACACAGCAGATCCTTGGTGAAATGTGCAGTGTCAAAAATCCCCGGGGTATCCACTCACCTGCCTCGCTCCCTGTGCTGGTGGGGGGTCTCCCTGGGACCCCCTGGCAGCTCCATCAGCCAGGAATGGTGAGGATGGAGCCTGGAGGGTCATTGGGGGCTCATCCCCTCCTGGGGAGGTTCAGGGTTTGATTTAGGTGGTATGGAAATGGATGTTAATTAGAGCTGGATTAATCACAGGGCACAGGTAACAGGGCCAGCATTAGTAAGAGCCCATTGTGAATCCAAAAGGAGATGCACAATTTGAAATAAATCCAAAATTTCAGCCCCTGTTCACTGTTCTTATCCATGTTGGGCAATGCAGCTCCACTGAAACCATGAGACTGCTGTTGGGAATCCCCCAGGATCTCACTAGATGTCTTTCTACACCATCCACAAAATATCTGTACACCCCAGAAGCTGCTCCCTAAAAACCACTTATTCCCAAGCACAGGGAAGGCAGGACCTGCCATGGGTGGCTGGGCTGGGAATGGAGTGAGAAGACCCTCCAGTAACACCTTTGGTGGCATCTTGGTGTCTCTTGACTGACTTTCCCTGGAATAATCCAGTTCAGATTTTCTGGGAGACCTGCTGCTGGCTGGAACAGGAAATCTTTACAGTTTTATATAGCACTAATAGGCCACCAGAAATTCTGGCTGCAGGAATAACCCTACGCTGAGAATTAAAGAACAGGGACAGGATCCTTGGTTTAAGTGCAGAGACACAAACCAGAGGGATTTCATGGGCTTTGGGAAATTAATCTGGGATCTCTCTTTGGTCTGGGCATTTAGAAAGGAGTAAAAATCTCAACATTTCTTTGGGAAACCAAATTTGTTTAATTTGAGTTTAAGCATCTTAAGGATAAGCGAGGCAATGAGAGTGATTTGGGAGCCAGTTGTGAAGTTTTAGCTGTAAAAAAACCATATAGAGAGGTCAAGGCTGGAGTTGCTTTGGTTTTATGCCTTTGTTTGAATCAAGAAGTGGTGGAAAGAGAGTCAGGCTGAGAGAAAAGTAGGTTTCATCTCTAGGTTTTCTCTCTCTGTGCTCATCCACCACCCACTTATCCATAAATATGACCCAGAGAATCTACAGGAACAGGGAATGCTGATGTTTAATTGGAGGATTATATGATTCCAGCACATTTGTGTAATTGCATTATGGAAAAAGTTTAAAGGAATCAGTAAGCAAAAAGCCTGAATCCAGCTGGGGAAGAGCAACCACCACAGTCCCAGGTGATGGAGAAGGGTCAGAGAAGGATCGACACCACAGACATGGATACTTGGAAACACAACTGGATAAAAGGTGTGGGGTGGGGAGCCTGTGTCCATCCTGAGCAGCAGCAGGAGGGGAGAAGGGGCTGCACTTTGGAAAGTGAGGGCAAAGCTCCACAGCTCTACCTGGGATGCATCTTCCTCCTGCTCTTGGAGATGGGACCCGTCCGGGGGCTCCTCTGGTGGGGTTTGAGGAGCTGCCCCCCCTAAACACTCCTGGCACCCACAGAGCCCCTCTGCTGGTGGAGGGGCAAAGAGGGTTGACAGTGTCTGGGGCTAATTTGGACTATTTAGAGCAAAATCACCTAAACAGGGAGCAAAATAACCCAAGCAGGGAGCCAGGGGCCGGGCTGGGCTGGGGACACTCTGCCCTGCCAAGTTCGGGTGGGTTTGTGTTCAACTGGATGTCTGAAGAGCATTTTTCTGCCCAGCCCTCACCATTACATGCTTGCATAGAAAATTAAGTTACCACACCTTTAATGAACCTAATTTCCTAATTCTGACAGAGCTCCCACTGCCAGTGATTCACTCCCTGCTCTTGACACACTTGGGCTGTGTGAGCCTGGTTTTTTTTAACCAGCCAGGTCTCCATGGCCAAACACTGCATGGATTCTTCTCTCTTCTCTTTAGCTTGTTGAAACAGAGCATTTAATCAATTACAATCAGTATTATCTTGGAGAAGGGATTCCTCCAGATTTTCCACTCTGGGGGAAACTGAAGTAAAAGGAAAACATTTCCTGCCTCATCCCTTGTGACTCTTCAGCTTCATCTACTCGATTCCCCTCAGACCTCCCCATGGAAATCCAAGTGTTTCCTTGGATGCTGGTGCAAAACCAGTGCCTTAAAGCTCTGGGGTGGTCAAGCTTTGCAGCTCAGCTCTGCCACTAAACCACTCAGACCTTCATAGTTTAATCCTGATGGATCCAACAGTGCTCATGGAAACTTTTCCAGACGCTACAGAGGTTATTCTTCAAACATGTAAATTTTATTTAATTAAGTGAAACTGTTCTCAAAAGACTAATTCTGCTGTGCAGTGTTGCTGGGAGGGTTTATTGAATGATCTGCTCTCTTAAATTCTATAAACTTGGGGTAATTTCATAGTGCCCAGATATCTGTAGGGCTTTTCTGGAAGGTACTTGGATGTATCTTCTAATCAGAACTTTCAAACAGGACAATGTGGAAAGGAAAATGATGCTAAAACAGAAAGCTCAAAGAGGGAATATTCACAAACCGAACATTATTCTTCCTATTGATATAAAACCAGTAGGAAGGGGGATTATAAAAGTGTGAGGAATTAACACATGGGCTCCTTTAACCCACACTGATTCTCCAGTGCTATGGCCACACAAAGGAGTGCATAAATCCTTCACAGCCTTCTGCTTCAGGGACCTATTATCAGATTTATCAGGGGATTTGTAATGAATTAGCCACTAGATCCATTCCTATTGATTTGACTGAGATTTGGGGTTCAGCCCTAAAGGCAGCTGGTCAGTCCCTGCTCATGCTCCAGAACCTCCTTGTTGAGCCTTTGCTGGCTGAGGTGGTTGAATAATTGATATTTGCTTTCTGGAGGGAGAGTTTACTTTCTTCTGACCCTGCTCCGGAGCTCTTTAAGATAAGACCAAATATTGACAAAGCTGTGGCCGAGATTACAGTACACAGAAAAAACATTAGTGTTGCTTGGGAGTAAAACAAACAAACAAACAATCTCGCTGTAAACTCTCTGGGTAAATAAAGGGTGAAAAAAACCCCTGCTGATTCAAAAAGATCAGTGGTATTAAAGGGGAGCAGGGAGTTTCCACCGAAATAAAATACAGGATTACGTTTTCGGTCCTAGTTTCCTTGATCCCAGACACACACAGGCAAAGAGAGATAAATTCATAGATATTTAACTGGTCAGGCACTGTCATGTCTTTCTCAGAGAGTGAGGAAAACAAAGTGTTCTTCCATAGTTTGGTGGGAATAGCAGAGCCAGAGATGACTGGGCTCCATCCCTACATTGGGAAAGCTTTTAAAACCCTGCAGTTTTATTGTACAGAGCTGAACATATCTTTTAGATATTAAATGATTTGGAAATACAGACCACTCTTGGTTGTAATATTAAGGCTAAGAAAACATGGGTGAAGTTAATACCTTTATTAGTCCCTGGTGCTTTCACGCTATTGTTGGTGGAAACATTTATTACTGTTATTACAAATCCGTCCCTTTGATCCCATTCCAAGCCCCTTTTCTGTACCTTGTGCACAGTGTGAGGGTATCAATCGTTTCTATTATAAACTTCTTGCTGACTGTTGGCTGTGTTTTTCCTGCCTTTAAGACAGCAGTTGTTTTCCCTCACCTAGGGGAGCAATCCCAGGATCCTGAAGCCCTTGGAAATCGCCGGGCCGTTTCCAAACACATCCCTTTTTGTTGCTGACAGTTTTAGTCAGCTGCAGGCTTGCAGAAGCAATTACTCTGGGTAATGTGCCTCTCCCAACATTGATACAAAGCAATGATTTTCAGTGATTGAAGCTTTTACTCCCAAATAACCCCCCTCCTGACTCCCACGAGCCCACGGGTTGGGATGTTCCTCTGCCGGCACCAACCAGTGTTTACATCTTTGTCTGGCACCACATGAAACCAGCTTTGCTTATAAACAGCCTGATATGATCAGTGAGCTTATGAGTGATGGATCCTGGACCATTTTCACCCTTCCAAGAGGAGCTGTGAATGCCCTGGGAAGGCTCCTTGGGAGCTTGCTGCCGCTCGTTATTTGCTTTCCTTGGACCGCGCGCTCATGGTAGAAGTGATGCTGGATGTCTTTCCTATGTTGATGATGCAGACTTATTTCTTAAGTAAACCAAGAGTAATTTATACCCACTGCTTTGCCATCTCTCTGTCCTGTCACCAGAAAGGCAGTGATTTGTAAGTCAAGTTTGGCTCGTGTTGAAACCAACTGTGTGGAAATCACCGTCGGTCTCTCGTCGTCGTTAAGCACAAATTCACCGCAGAGAAAATCGACTACAGAACTTCCCTTCTTTTCCACCGGCATGAAACTACCTGGGCACCTCATGGAGGGTTTAGCAGAATGTCCAGAAAGTTTCTAAAACACGTGGCAAAAGAATATTTTGCTTGTGATGGGGGTTGTTTTTGTTTGTGGCTGCGGGATCTGTGTTAACTTATCTGCTCAGAGTCTCCAGGAGAACACCATCGGCACCAGGGCTGAGAAATGTGCTGCAAGATGTAGATCTGGATGAGGATCTTGGCTTCAGGAAAGTTTTTTTTCCCCAATGATGGAAATGAAATGATGGATTTATCTTGCTAGATACGAAAAAAGTTGTTATAAACTAAAGAAAAATAAATTCGATGCCAAACAAACAGGAGAACGTACTTTCCATTTTCTGCAAATAAATCCAGACTAATTCCACCCAAATGTATCAATCAGGTATTTAAATTTGAAACCAAAGATGGCAATCCTACCCAGCTGGAGTCAAAAGAAAGAGGTTGCTCTACCAAATAATGATTTATCCCTTCCTAAACTAAAAGAGGGGGGTGGAATCACCATCTGAAGACACCCAGGTTTCTCCATTGACTGCACAGAAAGCTCTAAAATCAAGTGTGACGCATCTGAATATAAAAGAAAACCTCTAACAAGGCATCAGTGCTGATAAAAAATTAATAGAAAATTAATAGCAACTTTTAAATTTAAAAGGAGGTTTACTGCTCTTTATCTCCACCATGCTCACATTATATTGATTACAGCTTTTGTGGTCACCTCCAGGGAAGGGAAATATTCCCATTTCCTCCTCCAAACATAACCTGTCTCTGTGTTTTGCGTTATTTTGATCCCTCCAAAGCACGAGATCAGAGATTCAGCAGCAACTGCCTGAGCTGGGAGCTTGTCTGAGGTTCATTAGCACTTTCAGCCCTTCTAACACATCCCAGTGAATCACTATTTGTTATTATCCATAATGCAGTGTTTGCTTGTTGGCATAGAGATTATCCATAAAAAGACTTGTTCTTCCACCCACACTCCAAGCAGGAAAGCAGATAATGTAACTGTTGGAAGAGACAGATTGATGACACATTGCTCTTGTCTTGATCTAGAATCCAAAAAAAGGGAGAGTTCCCAACAGGCAAGAGCAATAAACTAAAAGCAGGAAGGGAAAAGAACAAAGGCAGTGAGTGACAAGATTATGCTCCTGTTCCTGCCAACCACCCACAGAACACATTGCTCTGGACAGTGGGAAGAAAAAGAAATGGCTGACTGAAAATATAATCAATAAACCTGCAAGCTGACCTTCCAAACAAGCTGCTGTAGTCAGGAGAATCTCAGCTGTGCCTCCCAGCGCTGAATCTCTCCTGAAAATTTAGGGTAAAACTTCCTTTATTTCCTGGGGTCTTTCACGGGGCTGTTCAGGAGGTTCCAGTTGGCCTGGAAAATTTCAGACAGAACACGGGAATGGTTTCATGTTTTGTCCATATGAAAAGTTTTTTTCCACTGTTTATTTTTTTTTTTCTTTTCGGGGCCAATCTGCACCTTGGAACGAGGAGGACTTGTCAGCCACAACATTAAAATATAAGATGGGTCCAAACTAAACCCCAGATCCTGAACAGCCCGAAGTGGGTCAGATGATCCGGATCTGCTGGATCTGTCTGATCCAATGCTGGATCTGCCAGGGGTCTGGAAAAGTCTGGAACCCTCAGGCAAATTTGGTAGCTCGTTTTCCCTGCTCATCACCAATGCTGAGAAGCAAACAGGGATAAGGGAGGAATTTGCCAAGGAAACTTCTCAGGTGATGTGAGATGAAAACACACTGGGTTTAAATGCCAGCTCAGTCCCTGCTTACATTAGTTCCAGCATTATTTTAAACAAGGTGAACTGGTATGAGCAATGCAGAAGCAGTCCTCTTGTTTTTCACTCCCATCCTCCACGAGGTGCAGATTAATCCAAATTAAAGAGTGATATTTGCTGGCAAACCTTTGGAAAACGTTGGAAGCAAAGGTCATTCTAATGCATAAATCCCAAGGCAACGAACGTCACGGGGTTGCTTACACTGGACCACA
Source organism: Corapipo altera (assembly GCF_003945725.1). Lineage (NCBI taxonomy): Eukaryota > Metazoa > Chordata > Aves > Passeriformes > Pipridae > Corapipo > Corapipo altera. The sequence continues at coordinate 761,744 of NW_020884913.1, forward strand.
AGTGAAAGGGAATGGTTTTTATTTATTTAATCTACTTAATAACTGAAAGGAAGAAAGAAATCTCAACAAAATCCCAACAAACCCCTCTTTCTGCCCTTCTGATTAGGCAGCATCCATCCACCCCTTGGGAGCTCCTGGTGTTTGGAGAGCCTGGGGAATGACACCAGCAGGGGGAATTCAAAGGTCCTGTTTAAACCCAAGGTGTCCAGCCCCAACTCCAGAAAAGCTCCCACAGTCCCATCCCCAAATCCTACAAAGTTATATGGAGATAAATCAAATGTTTGCTAAAAGATTTTGTCATAGGAAACCTAAAGAATATTTTGGATGAGAAGGAAATATCAGGAAAAGAGCTGAGAGAAACAGTGAGGAAAGTAAAAATCCAAAAGGAGGAGAGGAAGAGCAGCAGGGAATGGATGTACAAAAAACCAACCAAAGCTCCCTGAACTTTATTTCAGTTTCCAGGAATGTTCCTTTGAATCTGGATCAAATCAGATTCAAGTGATTTATGATCCAGTGAAAACTTTGTGTTGATCCAGGTTTTTTTGTTCAGTGCTTTTCTGCTATCACGTTTTAAGTATGTTTTGTGTTCCCTCTAGAACTGCAAACAGGAAATAAACAGACAAAATAAAACTAAAATCAGCCTTAAATCTAAATCTTGTGAATCAACTCAGAACTTTGGAATTTCGGATAAAACATTAAAAATTAGGATAAAATTGTACAGTCAAGTTGTAGAAACTTCACACTTGTTACTGCAAATCCCTGCATTTGGAGAGGTCACCATGTGGGGGTCAAATCACGATGATTTTTAAAGTGCCATGTCTTGGGGCAATTTGGGAAATGCTCTGAGGTTTGTAAACACTTCCTGAGATATTTGAAAAACACAAAATCATCCCCCACTTCAGTCAGTTCTGCTCATTGCCTTTCAACTCCACGCAGGACAGTAAGTAGGTAATTGGGTATTTTAATCAGGGTTTTAAAACTTGTGGTATGTGGCTGTTTCTGGATGTTTCCTTGGATTTTACTGGACTATGGATCACATGACTCCAGGGCACTACAAACTTGCTGACTCAGCTGATGCCCTCCCAATCAATGACCCTAAATTCCTAAAAAATCACCTAAAATTTTTAGATGTAGAAAAGTTTCTCTGGTGAAATGTCAGGTATACATTCCCCTTCCCCACACTGTTCTCGGGGTAGAACGTAAATGCATGAAAATTAATCACAATCATGCAAAATAATCCATCCCCACATCCATTTGGACGAGGAGGGAGAATATATTCGCCCACATGGTATTTGAGTTGAAAACAATCCCGTAGAATGGGAAGCAAAAAGGAAGGTGGGCGACTTGCTTGGACTTTTTAACTATTTTTTTAATGTGCAGGGGATTTAGCTGAGCACACAGTTTGAAGGGCTGCTCTGAGGCTGATGCTGAGGGCTCTGCCAAACCCCCGAAATAACTCACAAACGTCATGGGCTGAGGGATGGCTGAGCTGGAGTTGCTGAATGCTAAATTCAGTTCGTTGGAAAGAGGGATTTGGGCCTTCTTAGGAAAACAAACCCTTTTTAATATGGACACATGAGCAGAACAGGATAGACCAAGAAACTTGGAGAGGTGTTTATGGAGACCCAGTGATGGGCACAAAACAATAAGGATGCTCTCGTGGCTGCAATGCTTTCATTTTTTGTTGTTCCTGCCTGTTGTTCTGGGTGAAAAGAAGTGGGAATCACCTTTTTTTTGGTAAGGAACAGATGTATTTTAGGTGTTTTTTAGAGCCAGTGTTTTCTTGTTCCCAACCATGGGTGAAGCTGTCTGGAGAATGAGGAGCTGCCAACTGCTGAGAGTTGGGAATTTGGCGTATGAACCGTGTTTTCTGTCTTGTTTTATCAGTTAAAAGAGAAAAACCCGTGGCTGTGTCTGCTGTTCTTCTCTCAAGGTATTGAGGCAGCTGCTTGTTTTAGTCTTTCTCATTGAACAAGCCCTGTATCCAAACAAAGCTACCTGCAAACCCTCTGGCTGAGCGGGAAGGGGGGTTATTCCACTCGGGAGAGCAGCACATTAATCTGGGAATATGTGGCAACGTGTATTTACACAAATCACAGAGCCAGGCCCGACGTGGAGCCACTGCAGAGCACAGGCACCCCGGGCAGCCTTGTCCTGGCCCCCCTGATCAAAGCCCCCATCCATCAGCTGAGCCTGGAGACGCTGCGCTAGGCCCGGCCTAATGGAGTCACGGCTCTAAAACCCAGCGAGAGCCTGGCACAGGAACAAACCAAGCGGGGTCATATCTCACCCAGAGCCCAGGGGAGTCCCTGCCACAGCTCAGGGGGGAGGTTATGTACAGAGCCAGGGCACTGCCAGGTTTTCTTGGAGGACCAGGAGCCCTTGGTGTCTCTGCCCACCAGTGGCAGGGTTTGGTTTCGACTGGAATGAAAAGCTCTGTGTCGCTGTTGGGGTTGTCAGGGCTCCCTGAGGATCTGCAGGAGAGGAAATGGAAACTGGAAATGGAAATTCCCAGGGTTCAGATCTGGGTGATAACACCCAGACAGCATCTGCTTCCACAGGAAGACTCCGACTGTCCCGAACCAAAGCTCTGCTCCTCTGGCTAAAGAGCTGCAAGTGGGTTTCCACCTTAACTGTCTCTGTGCTTGGAATCCAAACTGGATTGGCAACTTCCCCACATCTTCTACTGATGTCTGAGTAACATTGTGCGTATTTGTAAATATTTTTGAGAGGTTACTCACAGCAAAAATAAACTCCTGCTTTGGTAACAAATTTAAGAGGATCACGTCTGGAAAAAAGAAGGCTTTCTTCTTGTAACTCCTGATAATTATTGCTCACATAGGAAAGCAAAAACATGGGCAAAGTCTTAAATTAATGTGGGTTTCCATGTTGCCTTAGTAGTTGAAAATAAGTACCAAAGTAAGTACAAGCAACACGTTTGGCAGCCCCCTTCTCCAGTTCTGATTTTTATCAGGAAATTTTAAAGCTTGGACCGCCTCAGGTAAATTTTGCTGGTCTTTAATATAATATATCTTAGTAACTACAACCCCTGCCCTCTGGAGCTTCCACAGGCTGAGGAACAAGCCTTCAAGGACAGCACAGTGTGTGAAATACAGTGACTTTGGCTGTGATGTTATTTCCTCACAAGAAGCTGCCTCCCTCCTTTTATTCCCCAGGAAAACAATAAACCACTGCACAGGCACGACCTGAAGTTCAACAGGTCTGTCACCTGCAGCTCCCAAACATCTTACTCATGTCATGATGAACACAGGATCCAACTGAAATCCCCTTTTTGGCCAGCACTGGAGCATCAGCTCCACACCATGCAGAGTTTACTCTTAAAACTCAAGCACACAAATGGACTGGACTTTATGGCTGAGGCAGAGAAAGATTTAGGCTGGGTTTGTTTTCCTGCACTTTGGCTACCTAAAAATTAGGCATCTAGTCCAAAATAGTCCCCTGAAGACTGTAATTAATGGAGGAGACAGACACATCCAGAAAACAATTGAGCCCACTCATCTTGGACTGCTGTCTAACAGGGTGATTCATCCCCCCTGGATTAGCAGGGGAGTCTGCAGGGCTGGGGTGACTGGGCTTGGACAAATCCCACCTCACCCATTGCCTGTTGTTGTGCAACATCCTGCACTGCAGGTAGGAAACAACCCCAGACTGATGATTTCAGGGCTGTAGCTTTTCTTCTGCAAGTGTTTGATCCAAACCCCACTCAGCTGAGAAATCCCCTTGTGAACTCGGTGCCAGTTTGGCAGCGTTTGTGCTCCTTGTCCTCTCTTTGCCCTGGGGCGACCAAGGCTTTGAACCCAGCTCATGAAACAAAGTCTAAGAACAACCCACATGGGCTTTTATTTACTTGGAAAAACAGCAGCACATCTTCTTAAGCACCACAAAAAAAAGAGGCCACTTGGGGAAGAAAGTCTGACAAGTTTGGATGTCAAACACAATAGGAAAAATCACCTAATGTGAGGGTCTGTAGAAATTAATAGTTAATCTCTTAATACCTGCTGCACATTCAGATCTCCAGTGGCATAATCCCAGCAGTTCTGTCCCACTATTCCAGCAGAAGTGTGGGGCAGTGTCCTTATCTATCCGAAGTCACTGAAGAAGTTCATTGTGCATTATTCCTGCTGTTCTCCCTGTTGGTAACATGAACATGGCAAAGATGTGCTGGGCATTGCCTGGGGGCAAAGAGCACCAAAATTTCTGCTTCACGAAGGGAAGACAGACATTGAGAGAGAAAAATCTCTGTGATTAAGTCTGTCACACAAACAGGCAACCAGGCCTTTGCTCCCTGCTGCTCTGCCCAGTGTCCAAGGCCAGGTTGGACAGGGCTTGGAGCAACCTGGGCTGGTGGAAGGTGTCCCTGCCCATGGCAGGGGGTGGAAGGAGATGAGCTTTAAGGTCCATTTAAGGTCCTTTCTTGGAGCTCACCCTGAGGATGCAGAGCTGGGGGCAGACAGCAGGGACCACAACATTTCCTGCAGTGCCCAGGCACCCCAGCCATGGCTGGTACCAGCAGCAGAGTGGTAGAGCAGCCAGACCCAGGATAACCTAATTCTAAGAGAGTTTTCTGTCTGTATTCAGCGAGTTGAAGCTTGGGCAGAGCCCTGAAGAAGGAGAACACACAACTAAATCAGGCTGTGACATTCCCAGGTGTGGTGCTGAGTATTCTGGCCCGTCAGTGACTGAGGTCCTTGGAAGCCTCATCCCTCTGGGCAGCACAGAGATGCTCTGCAAAGGTTCCCTCACCTCATCCAGCTCTTGGAAACGCACACCCAGACAGCTCCGAGGCCCTGCCACTCACACCCCTGCACTGATACCGTGACAATTCACAGCTATTCCCGTGGAACAGGGCCAGGAACCCCCCCCCCCTCCTCGGAACAAACACCAACAACCCAAAGCACGGCGGGCAGGGAGGGAGGGATGGATTAGAGCAGAGCATGACTCTCTTTTCCCCAACACTTCTCCCACTCACAGATACTGAATGAGATCCCAGTCTCTGACTGAGCCCTGCTCACTGTCAAGCCTTCGGAAAAAGGGCTACTGCAGCTTACATTTCGCAGACTTCACTGCCATGCCAGCTCACACCTTCTAAATCCCAACTCTATTTACATGAGGGTGGGGCATGTAAATCCAGGCAGGAATTATTCTATCAAAGCAACCTGCTGCCACCACTTGATGGGAAGGAGCTCTGCAGCCCCCGAGCCCTGAGCTCGCTCGCAGGGCCATCGGTCCTCCTCGGAGAAGGGGAAAATGTTTAACTGTGTGCAGGGGAAAATGTTTAACTGTGTGCAGGGGAAAATGTTTAATTGTGTGCAGGCCTGCAGAGCTCCACGGGGAGAGGGGCCTTTGGCTACTGCAGGAATGCACTGAGAATATAAACTCCATCCTGGGGGCTCAAGGAATGAAGAGTAAGCAAATATGGCCAGGTTGTAAATGTATTTTTTATAATATCCCATGTACACGACACTGAACATGCATATGCTGACCAGCATCTCCATTATTTTAATTTACGTTATTCCAGCTTTTTTTTTCTTGCATTCTGCTGATTGCTAAGAGTGAATCTGCTGACTGCACAAGGATGAAAACAGCATGAATTGCTACAAGAAAATTTGGAAGCAGGGTGCCAGAGAGGCTGTGCTACTCAGTGGAAAGCACTGAAAGCAGTGACAAACTGATGTGTTCTTTTGTTTTATGTCTTCAGCATTTTCAGTGATGGAACCATCCAACGAGCTGTGGAATCATCATCATCATCATCTCAGGAAATGAAAGAGTGCAACTGAGCAGCTGTGGCTGCCCCATCCCTGGAAGTGTCCAAGGCCAGGTTGGATGGGGCTTGGAGCAACCTGGGCTGGTGGAAGGTGTCCCTGCTCATGGCAGGGGGTGGAAGGAGATGAGCTTTAAGGTCCATTTAAGATCCTTTCCAACCCAAACCACTCCAGTATTCTATGATGGGGCTCTGCCTACCCCCCAGCCCCACTCAGACCAACACTTCCAGTCTGGGATCCACCTCTCCAGGAAGGAGACAGAACTGCCTTGTCCCCCACAGCCCCTCCCTGAGCCCCCACTCAGCTGCTGGTGCCCTCAGGTCCCAAATGTGCACCTTCAGCCAAGCTTTGGACAGTTTCTCATCTCATCATGTGCATGTTTAACCACAGGAGTGCTGGTGATCCTCTCCCACCCCTGTGCTGGCTCTGCAGGACCTGCCCCTGCTCTGGAGAACGTTTCTGCTTCCAGAGCTCTCCACGAGGCTCGGAATCTCAGACAGCCCTGGGAAGACGATGATCTAAACTGACCTAAATTCCAGGTCAAGCAAAATTTAGGTTAATTTCACTGATGTCATTTGAAAATTTTAATTGGCATAAACCCTCTGGGGCAGGGATTTTTTCCAGGGAGTGCGTGTACAGGCTCAGTCCACTGATGGAGCCTCACTGAAATCCTGATTTCAGCCTCACAGCCACTGAAATCCTGATTTCCAAGCTTTTTCTTGTTTATCTGTTATACCTTCATATCAAGGGGTTTCTTCCTATCACCTCAGGGAAATTAAAGAGTCACACAGACTCCAAAGGGGGTGATGCTCACAGAGTCCTGCCAGGAGCAGCCATTCCTGCAGATTGAAAGATCAGGAAAACATAAATGCAAACAGAGAGCCCATTAAACACTGGTGGAAAAAATGGAAGCCCTGGAAAGTCTCCAATATAACTAAAAAGCAGTCCAGGACTGGAGTGACTCTGTGTTTGTTTTCTGTCCATTTTTCATGGTTTGCTCATTGTCACTTCGAACTCTTCCAATATCATTAATACAGCTGACCAATGTTATTTCTAAGGAAAATATTTTCATTAAAGAAAAGACCTTTTCCTTAGAATAATTTTCCTGAATGTGGTGATATATTGTTGAAATAGTCTTTTTTTTCTATAAACAATTGACTTTTTTTAAGCAATGTTTATTGAAAAATTTACTGGAAATATTACCAAATCTTTGTCAATTAATCACATCTATAACATGTTTTTACTTTACAAAGTATGTTGGAAAGAAGTGTAAAGCAGGGCCATCTGTAACATGAGGAAATCCAAGCAGTGTTGCTTGTGGAAGCACAATAGTTCATGTTTGAAGGATTTGAGTGGTTCTAACAATCATCCCAAAAATTCACACTATTTACAGTATTGAGACTCAAGTATGTGCTGACGAGGAGGAGAAGCTGCTTAGCAAAGTTTTGTTCCAGATGGGCATCTCTGAACTCCTGTTTTGCCATCCCTGCTCCCTCCTCCTTGGATATGTTTGTGGATGGACTCTCCTTTCTCATCCCACTCTCCATTTCCCTCACTTTCCCATTTCAAACCAAAATTGGCACTGAATAAACCAAAATATCCCAGTTTTCACCCATTTTCTCTCATGCTGTTAATTTATGGATGCTCCATTCCACCTGTGGATTAATTAAACTCATAAAACTCTCTTCAATTTAATGTTTTGGGGAGGTTAAGAAGATGACATGAGACACACTGACATACTGGGATGGACATACTGGGATGGACATACTGGGATGGACATACTGGGAAGTGCTCAGAGCTTCCAAGAGCCCCAAAACCTGGACAAGGTGATGGGGAAGGACCTGGTGTCCCCCAGGGCACTGCAGGGAGGGGTCTCTCCAGCTGTGCCACAGGACAGGACACCTCACCCACGGGCAGAGAGGGATGGGACAACCCCAGGTGTGTCAAGGGACAGGAAAATTCGAGGAGCAGCCAGAAAATGAGATACAGGGGATGGATTGTGAGCAGTTCAGGGGGAAAGGAGGCTCCTCAGCTACGTATTAAAGAAATCTCTTAATCACAGTAACAGCTTAATTTGGGGTGTAATTACAACTCTGCTCTTCCCTGGCTCCCCCACCCTGTCAGTGGTTAATTTTGTGTGCACATTAAACCTCCCCTGGCCGTGTCCACGGGGCACTTATTGACACAGATGCAGAGCACTTTTAAAGGGGAGGGGAGGGGGAGGGCAGGGGGAAGCTCTGGAGCCAGGACACAGGGCCCAGCCCCTCTGCCGTGGTAATTTGTGGTTTTTCCTCCAACGTTTAGTAGCCACAAAGAAGTCTTAGAAATCTCTGGTCAGAACCAGGACTCCCCTGTTCGTCTGCAGACGAAACACTGAGCCCTCACACTGCAGCCCAATAAATATTTCATCTGCTTCGGAGGGAGAAGGGGTGGAGCCCGGCAGAAATTGTGTTCCACAAGTGCAAAGGGCAGCTCAGACCCTCCAAGAGCCAAATCCCACCTTGTCCCCCCCTCCTGAGCACACAGGGGTGTGCAGGGGTGGGTGAGGTTGGCACCGATGGGCACCACGACCCCCAGGCACCTCCCTGGGGCTCCCCCAGGACACTGCAGCGAACCAGAGAACCCACAGCAGGGGCTGAGTGCTGAAAATGTCACACACAGAGGGGAGAACCAGAATAAACCAAGGATCCCAGATGTATTAATAGACAGAAATGTGAATTAAAACCCCTCAGCCTTCCCTCTGCCCTAATGAAATGCCCATCATGAGCCAGTGTTGTGACGTCAGTCTAGAGGACAGATTTCTGATGAGGTCTTTGCTTCACCTTCTCCCATTTTAACCTTTGATAATTTGGTCAGACTTTGATGCTGAGTTGGAACATTGCCCTTAAGTTTGACCATCCCTCCTCGCCTTCCTGAAGGCACTTGCTCTGATTTAAGCAGATATTGTGATCAGAGACTCGTGGACCAAAGAGATGTAGGACAAACTTTGGAAGAGTGTGGACACCACTGTGCCTTTGGGGAGTCCTTGGGATGCAAAGCACAGCCCCATATTGCAACCAGCAGGAAACAATGTAATTTAAATTGTTAATTTAAATTGGAACTACAAAGGATGAAATTTAAAGATCAGAATGGAAGTTATCAAATAAAGAGTAAAATGACTGTCTAAAAGGATTGCACCAGCACTCCTGACAGGAGGGACATTAAACAGAGTATATGGCAAAGAAGGATTTCAAACCACTGGGTAAATGCTGATAAGGAGGAAGAGAGACCTATGTCTCTACTCTTGCTGATAGGAGAAAAAAAAATAATTTTCTATTTTAACACAGCAACTTTCAAAAATCCCTGTTGGCCTGGCACTAAAGTAAATCATCCCTCCAACCATTCTGGAGAAATCAGCTCTGATAGAGAAACCAATACAGGGAATTCCGTGAAATCTCCAGGAGCTGTTGGACTGGAAGGGAGAAGAAAATCCAGACCTGCACCTCCAAAGTTGAAGAGAGATGGACATGGGAACTTGTAGGAGGATTGTTTTCCCATAGTCCACGAGCACTGCAAGGAATAAATCAGGGGCAGGAGTCACTGAGGGCTCTACTCTAACACTGAGTGCTTTCCCTGCCCGAGGGAAGTGCCCCCATCGCTCTCCTGTCACTGTCCCCTCAGGGATTTATATTCAGGTTTTAAGAGCTGTTACTGAGAGGAAGATTTAATTCCTGCCCCAGCCCATCCCAACCCTGTATGACTGATAAAATTCAGGGCATGCTGAGAGTCTGGAGGATACAGGAGACAGTCCCATAATTGTGGAGAGCTCCAGCTGTGCTGCTTTCCACGAGCCCATCCCAGTCATCTCTGTGTCCACAGACGGCTTCCACAACAGGCAAATCACAAACTCCACGAAATCCAGACAAATAGGAAGGAAAAAAAACCCACATGAGCTGTGATCAGAGGGATGACACAGTTAAAGCCCCCAAAGATTTAATGGTTTGTCCTTTATTTACACCCCCACTGGCCCTGTGTGCCACCAAGGGACTCAAAGACACTGAATTATCTTGTTTGGCTCCATTAATTCTTTGGACTGTCAGGCTCCTCCTGAACTGCTGAGACTGGGAGTTCACTGTCCTGACCGTGTTTCTGAGCAGATGAACAGTGTCAGGATCAGGTCATGACTGAAATGTTCATAACAACAACAACAACCAGTGGCACAAACACTCAGGGCAGTGTGAGAGCAGCAGGAGCTGAGCCCCTTCTGCCTGTGCAGCAACACAAAACCATGGAAAGGTTTGGCTTGGAAGGGACCTCAAAGCTCACCTTCCACTAGCCCAGGCTGCTCCAAGCCTCGTCCAACCTGGCCTTGGACACTTCCAGGGGATCCAGGGGCAGCCACAGCTTCTCTGGGCAACCTGTGCCAGGGCCTCCCTGCCCTCCCAGGGAGGAATTCCTTCCCAATATCCCATCTAAATCTTCCCTCCTGAATATCAGCCTGGGCAGAGGGGCTGAGCATCAGCTGGTCGGTGCCTTTCTCAGGAGGTCAGAGGTTTGGGGACAGCTCTGCCTGGTCACCCCTGTGTTTATTTTCAGACTGAACTGATTAGTGTAGAACAGCGGCGAGTCTTTGTAAGCTGTTTGCAAAACTTGTCAGGGTTTTAGCTCCAATCTCGTGAGCCATGTTGGGGATTTTCTGGGCCAAGCCAGTTAGTTCAGATTTCACTTCATTATGACCAGTCTGATTAAAAGAAAAGCCAATGCATTTTCTAACTGAACTGGTGGGAATTTCTGTTCTTGAGTAGCCTTTGGGTGAATGTGCCTTTGGTGAATGTCTCTGAATGTTCTTCTACCCCCAGAACAAAAACTGAGGAATTCTTTATGCAGCATATAAGACTGGAATTTATTTACAAAAAAAAATGGCCTCAAGTGGGTCAAAAAAGTTTCTATAAAATCTAAAATGACCATTTAGGGTCATAAATCATTTAGGTTGGAAAAGACCTCAAGATCATTGAGTCCAGCTGTGACTGATAAGACTGATAACATAAAGACAGATTAAAAAGTTTGCATCTGGTTTGATTGGATGATGCCACTTCTATTTGGTAGCTTATCAATTATTACCAACAGGAGCAAAATGTATCAGATTTCTACAAACAAAAAGTGCAACTGATTATGAAAAGACCACCTAGTTTTATTATCTGAACTTATAAAAAAGTATGAACATAAAGGAAAGGGTTCTGAAACCTGAATAAAACTCAGTGGGTTCAGTTCAGTGATTTTGAACTGCCTTTGAGAAAACTTTCAGATTGACAAGGTGACAAGAAAAAACAAATCCTTCCCATATTCTCTCAGTTTGAGTAAGTTAAGAGATATCTAATGAAGCAGGGAAAGTAATTATTATATTTTAAATACTGGATTTTAATACCAGTGGTGTGTCTCAAGTGAAATGAAAAGGAAGGCTGAGATTGGAAAGAGACATTACTCCCAAAATTTATGAAAAGCTGCAAATATCAGACTGTTTAAAATGATAATAAATCAGCCCAGATCCTGAAGCGTATTTATTATGCTTGGAATTAGCAATAATAAAACCAAAGCTTCTGCAATATCCACGGTGGAATTTAATGGAAATAAAATGAACCTCCACAGTTTGATTTTGTGCTTTAATGCATTGTCATATTTTTGGACCCCGGGCGCTTCTAAAATTACAGGACTTGAAAAGTTGCAGTAAGTGCATTGGGGTGGAAATGGAGGGATTTTTGTGTGGGGTTGGGGCCAGCCTGGTGGTCTCCCAACCCCCCTGACACAGAGGGATGTGTCCAACATGCCCTGGACTGAGGTCACCCCAATGCCTCCTTGGCTTTGCACTTCCCAAAACCAAAGAGTGGTTTCAGGAGCAGGATCTGTGAATAACTCTCCCATGAAACGAAGCTGTATGTAGGTTCCAAAAATAAAACTGCATTTCCATAGGCTGATTTTTTTTTTTTTCCTTCACTAAGTTTATCAACCTCTGTCTTGTTGAGCTTTTTTTTTTTTTTTTCCCCCTTAGTCCTTTTACCTCCAGAAATCCCACAGTCTGGTTCTGGAAACCTCAGACATTAACTTTCTAATAAAAATAAAAAAAAAAGGAGAAAGGATTTCTCTGGAACTCCTTGAGGGAGACTCTCATTGGGTACAGCCTCAAACCTGGCTATCACTACCACCTCCAAGACAAAAAAAAAAAGAAACCCAAAAACGTGTTTCTGAGGAGACTCACATCCAGCTCCTTTGAAGTACCATTAGCTGAGAAAGATTTGGCCATGATTTAAAGGTCCATTTTCGTGTTTGCCAGTTGGCTGGAACAATCGCCATTACGCCACCATCAGATGATTCTGACATCATCCCAGACACAAAATGTATGACTGGGAGCAGCTCTGCAGAAAGAAACATCCTGCTTTTTTCAAGTTATCTCAAAGAGTTTAAACCCATGTGGTTAGTGGGACATAAGCAAATAAATAAAATGAGAACAAATAACATTATTTCCTATAGGAACTTGCCATCCTAAGGAGAAAACATCTCCTTAGACAGAATCTTGCAGAAACATTCCCAAACTCCAAGTGGATTTTTTTTTTTCCATTCTCCACTCCATGCTTGGTGAAATGCTGATATAGAAATGCAGGCAACAAATTCTATGAACAGAATAGGGGTTTTTTTTGCTGTTTATGTTGCAGCTCTGAGTTGGTTTTGCCCCAACACAAAACATCCCTGCCTGGCCTTGAAGAGGCTCACTGGGGTTCACATTCAAGGCAGGCTGGGCAAGGCTTCGTGTGATTTCAGTCTAACTTAAGGTGAAAAACATGCCACAGAATATGGTTTTGATGAAACTGAGCCACTTCAGCTCAAGATTTGCATCAAGAGTTTCATTAGGGAACGTGAAATGTGGAGTTGAACTCTGGCTACAGCCTCGTGTGAGTAACACAGACCTCATCCACGGGCCTCTGAGTGCCACAGCTTGTTCAGCTCCATCTCCACACTTTCATGTGGCTTTGATTTGATTTATTAATTTATCAAGGCACGATCCTTAATCAAGAGTTTATTTACTTATTTTTTAAAAAAAGCTAAATTGCACAATATTTACTGTGTTCGTATTAGTTATTGCCAGTAATGGGAAAATAAAAGGGGCTTTTGGAAAGCAGGGAACAACCCATTGATCCCTGGCCCTGAGCTGCTCTCAGGCTGCCAGGTGACTCCACAGCAGCTCCTGATAGGGATGAAATGGTGAAATCCAGCGTTCACTTCTCTGGGACAGAGAGAGAGAGGAATGGAAGGAAAAACAAACAGCCTGGGACAGTGGGGCTGGAGCAGAACACCATGAGCTGCCCTTGCTGGGCTGTCCTGGACCTGCTCCTCCCCTGGGAGCTTCTTCAACCCCTTCTCCAAGGCTCAGTTTTATGAAATATTTTTCAGATTAATTAAGCATAAGGTACACTCATTTTTTTCCTTTGCCCACTGCTATTAACCTCTTTCAGTGCAAAACATGCCCCATTTCAGTGTCAAATGTACTCATCTTCAGGGATTTTAGATCCAGTTGCAGATGATCTGCTTTGACGTTGGTCCACTGCTCTCTTAAGGTCTTCACCAGTTTAACCCAGTGCAGGATCTGGCCTATTTTAGAGGAAACCTTAAACATCAGGTTGATTAAAATAACTACAAACATCACACAGAGCCTGAAACACACACCAATAAGTAAAACCACGGATGTTTTTGAGTAATTCCTGCCCGCAGTGAGGCTGATACAGAAGTGTTGCAATTTTTCTCTTAAATCTTGGGTACAAACTTTGCCCACAGTTGAATATTGACCTGAAGAAAGGGATGTGATGGCAGAGGCAGCGCTGGGATGTTGTGCTGCCGGTTCCACCGACTGCAGCCCAAGTTTAAGGACGTTTTGTAGGTGGGTCTCAGCTTTCCTCCAGAAGGAAAAGCCATTTTTTTATTGAACGAGGCATGAAAATACAGCCTTTGGAAAACCACGAGTGTTTCACAATTTCAAACACGACTCTCAAATTTCGGCTGAGCCGCGAAGCCAACGCCGCCCTCGGAGGGAGCCTGCCCCGGGTCCTGCTCCTTGCTCAATTAGGAAGGCATGGGAAACCTCCAAATCCAACATCCCCCTCGTGTTCTACATGTTTTAAAAGGGTTTTGAAAAATGAAAAGCCCAGAGCACCCGTACAGGCCGTTCATGACACCCCGTGACAGACACATGGAGCTCGTGTGTCACCTCTGCCCCGGCTGGGGAGGGGACCAGCAGAAAAGAGCCAGCTGGGTGAAAATAAGGAACATTTGGCTCCTCATTTCATTTTCATTCCTTCTTCTGTTTCGTGGATGAGTGGTTTCCACAGGCTGAGGCGCCTCCTGTGCCTTCAGCATCACCAGGAGGGGCTGGGGCAGCACTTGCTTCCACCTCCCCGTGAGAAGGAACCACTGCAAACCAAAGGCTCTGGTCCCTGCAGCAGGTCCAACCACCCTCCTCTGCTCCTGTTCAGAAGGAAAATTTGCTGCTTCAGGATGGTGGTGGGGTATTATGGCCACAAGCCAGTGGAGCACCGCTGACTTTGCCTTCCTGTGAAGCAGAGGAGTTGGCATTCCCGTGTTGAAACCTTCCCAAATTACCTTCTCCAACATCTGTACGGGTCTCTGGCTTGCTGAGCTCTCCCTTGCTCCTGCCTGGGCCGGGGTGATTTATGGTTACCTCCATCCCAGCACACCCTCCCCAGTGCTGGGAGGTGCTGATGCCCCCAGCCCCATCCCATGGCAGCACCTGGGTGGGACGGGAATGTCTTTTTCCAAACAGTTCCTCCTCGCAGACATGCTCTGCACATCCGTGTCTGGAGAGGAGCTCAGCCATTTATTTTTCCTCTCGCTGGGCATGTTTGGAGCTGTGGGTGGCCTGTCCTGTTTAAAATAAAGAGTCCAGGAGGAAGCTTTGTTCTTTGCAGACTGAAATCCAGAGCATCTGTCCTGCACTGCTCGGGGTGAGAAAGCAGCAGAGTTCGGTCTGCTGAACAGTTCCTTGGCTTAGTTTTGGGTTTTCTTGGTTTGAAGGAAACAGGAACATGAGGCAAAAAGAAGGAGACAAGAACCTTGCAGGAAGATGGGCTCAGCTGCTCCTTTTGGTGAAAATGCTGTGAATGTGGACAGTCATCACTACAGGAACAATCTACAAGGGATTAGAAGTTCAAAATATCTGATACCACCTCACAGCTACTGAGTGGCCCTGAGCCATGTTTTATTGGGTTAATATTCCCAGAGAAATCAGCCTAGCTCAAAGACACCCCTGCAGGGTCATGCAAGGCAGAATGTGTTTCATCCTGCTTTTACCACTTGAGGCATGAAATAGTCCCTTTAATCATGGTTTTTAGCCCCATTAAAAAAAAAAAAGGCACTTGAAAGAAGCAGAGCTAGAAGAAACATTTTTAATTTTTTTTTTTTCTTCTAAATATCCTGACATATTGCAAAACCATCTTGGCAAACTGGAAGACACCAAATTCTCTGAAAAATGACTCTGAGCAGCCCAGCCCAGCCCATTAGCCGTGGGTGTGCACACAGGGACATTACAGCACAAAGCACGAGGGACTAAAGTCACCTCATCGATCCTGCAGCCCAGGACAGGTTGGGTTTCTGCCTTCCCTCTCACCCTTCTATACCTTTGAATCTCGTCATAAATACTCCCCCTCTGCCACGGAAATTTGTCCACTGCAGGGACATTTATGACTTGTCATAGGATGCTGGACCAACATAAACACATCCTGAGCAGGGAGGTGCATCCCAACCTCTTCCCTCCCAGTTGTTCCCGACAGAACCAATGACTCCTGGATGTCTCCAGCTCTTCGTGCCACGTCCTGACAAGGACAGGAAGAGGGTGTAGTGCCACCAGCCCTTGATTTACATCCTGTTCCTTCTATCACTGCTTAACTCATCTCTGTGCATCCACTGCAAAAGCCCATTTTTCTGCCTGGAACTTGGGTAAGGAAGGGGAGGAGATGCTTCATTATTGAGTGTCTTTAAGTGGAAGAAGAGCCTATTTTTAAACTGGTATTTTGCAGGTCATTAATCCCCAACCTGGACGGGAGCCTTTAGCTATTGACCTCCCCAGTGAGCAAGTTATTTACTGCACACGACAAATGGGTATTTTTCATAGTTGTTTTCAAAAGACATTTCACATTTTGGAGCTGTTATGGAGCATTGTAGGAGCCCTCATGATACCCAGTGGCTTCTATCCTTAATCCACCCTGAAAGATATACAGGGCCCTTCAGCAGTGACTCATGCCAGGCTAATAGGATGGTTATGTAATGTCCTTAACATGCACATTATTCTCATTATTTCTTGGAGACTTCAGCCTCATAACTCTGCATGGTATTAATATTGAGCAGTTATCCAGGGGAATTTGAGCTTCATAACATCCACAGTAAAAAGCTCCAAGAGTCTTACTGATACAGTTCCCATACCCAGTCCATGACTAGCACTAAAATTGGGCAGAACTGGGCTTTTAGGGTCAACTTGAGAATTAGATATTTATTGGTATTTATTGCACATGAAAGTGTATCCTGCAACGGATGAACACGGCTTCAGTAAATCAAGTTTTTAAAGTGACTCTCTGGCAGCACTGATAATTGATATCAACAATAAAAGGGTGAATGTTGATCTGTGTAGAGTTACTGAGCAGGGTCAGAGCTGTGATCCCACCAGCCTGGGACCTGGTCCCTCACAGAAGGAAGTTTAGAGGGAGGAGGGAAACTGGAAGAAGGGAGATAAGGAATAACCAGCCTGAGATTAAATTTCCAGGGAAAGGAACCAGGAGGAAATTTATGCACACAAATATTAGCCCCAAGGTCCACTCTCCCTCATTTTTCACATCTTTGGTTATGTCACTACATCTCCATGTCTGTGGGTATTGCACAGACCCAGGACAGCTTTCCCAGTGTTGTACCAAACCCCCACACTGCACAAACACCACTTGGCCAATCTGGAGCCAATCTGGCGAATTAAAGAGGACGTGACGATGAACAGAAGGTCCCCCCCAAATGATACCCCCAGCCTAAGTTTCCATGGCTTAATCTGTGTTTTGGTTTAGCAGGGAAGGACTCCACGGTGGTGTGTTGTTTTAGTGGTTGGAGTATGACACGAAATGAAACCCCTGAGTTCAAAGTGTCTGGCTGTTTACGGGAATCCCACCGCCCTGGAACTGGCAGGAGCGTCCCCGATTACTCATCCGCATTAACTCTTTGGATAAACACTTTCCTGTTGAGCACGAGGTCGAGCTGTCCATTCCCTGACAAAAAAACCCCCTCATGTTCAAAAATAAACACAACCTATGTCTGAATTACGGGCTTGTTTCGTACAAAGAGAGACGTATTTACACAAGGGCAGCTCATCGCGACGCGTTCGCTCTCGGAATGAGCGGCTCCTCTCGTGGAGGGATCCGGGAGGAATAATTGCTGTGGAACAGAGTCTAAATATCAGTGAGTGACAGCACGTCAAGAGGAGCGGTGTTAAGCCATGGCAGCTCCACGAGACACAGGTTTGGGATGGCTTTGGAGCCTGGGAGGGGAAGGATCTGGCTCCCGAGCGCGGGCTGGGAAAGCGATCTCATGCTCTAATGACAGAAACACCTCTGTCCCCCCCCACACCACCATAAATTATTGGCATCAATTGAATTTCCATGATGTCAAGTAAGTGTGAAGGAAAATAGAGCGCAGCTAAATGGAGGATGGGAGCGTGGAGCAAAAACACAGGAAGGCACAGCAGATTTAGGGTTTTTTTTTTTTTTGCTTTCCCCAAAGAAGGCGGCGGCACATTCAAAAGTAAGGGTTGAAACAGAGACTCAGCTCGCCATGGGGAATGTTCAGAGGCTCTCCCTGGGAGTTCATCACATTTTATATGTGTTATAAATTTCTGCACCCAGCACGGAGGGTTTAAGCAGGGTATTTGGGGAATTTATGGAAAATAATATTCACAGTAAAAGAAATGTCAGAGAATTCGCATTTCAGGGTTGGAAATACCTCTGTCCTACACACTGCAATTAAAGACAGCTCATCAATAGTAATTAATTAGGAAGCAATCCTTCCCTGGGAGGGTGGGGAGGCCCTGGCACAGGCTGTCCAGAGAAGCTGTGGCTGCCCCATCCCTGGAAGTGTCCAAGGCCAGGTTGGAGCAACCTGGGCTAGTGGAAGGTGTCCCTGCCCAGGGCAGGGGGTGGGATGAGATGAGTTTCAAGGTCCCTCCCAATCCAAATCTTTCTGTGATTCCATGACAATTAGAAGACTGAAAGAGCAGAGAATTACCCTTGCAAAGCAGCACACGAGGAAACTGTTCAATAACCATACGTTTTTAATTTATTTTACAATTAAGCAGCAATGTAACATCATTTCCATTTTCCTTATTTGATTTTCCCACAAATTTTCCAGCCTTTTTTTTTTTTTTTTAATTACAAAAGAGGTGGACTTCTGGGAAAATTCAGAGCCTGTGCTGATACTTTGAAGCCAAATGATGCTTAAAGGGTGGATAATCCTAAAAGTTTGGCAAGACCATTATTAAACCTTTTGGCTCTATCCACATGCTGAACATGATTAGCATCTCGAATGCTGGTCACACCATCTTATTCTGGGCATAACAGTTAAAATAAAAAAGAAATTCAAATACAACTGGAAAAAAGAGCAGCTAATAAGTATTATGTCCAGCCTTCAGCTAGAAACAGGATGACAAATAGGCCAGCGAGGCCAACTAAGAATTTTTTGGGGTATTGATTTAAAGCAGAGAAGCCACATTTGCTAATTTATCAATTCAAGTGGAAACCAAGGATCATGGAACTAAAAGATATTAATCACTGTGGATTAGAGAACCCAAGGCTTCTATTAATTTCCCTGCCAGTTTTGTTATCTCCTCAGATTTTCCTGTCATTTCTTTAAGACTTTCCCTGTAAATTCTGCATTTCCAGCTGTAAGAGCCCATTAGAACATGGCAGGAGTCCTGCACTTTTCTCGTAATGAATTCTCGAGTTACTCTGGGTTTTCCTACCCAAACAAACTGAAGCCACACACAATTATCCTTGGGCTGCACAGCACAGACATTCTTCAGTGGGACCTTCTATTTTTAATTCAGCTATTGAAATAAACTGGGGAAGGATCCCAGGCTTTACAGCCCCTTGTTATTTGGTATAAAAATAAAACATGGGCAGTGCAAACACACACGGGGTACGTTACCCATGCAAATAATAATTTGGGGTTTGTTCTAATTGGGAATTTAAGAGTTAGGGCACTCTGGTAGTTCTTGCTGACCACCAGCCCAGCATGTGGAGGTAGAAGTCCTTCATTACTACACAAGCCACTCTAAACAGACCTTTTTTTTTTTTTTCAGTGAAAACCCCTGGGATTTATATTGTGACACTTATTTTCCTCAAGAAGTAAAGAGGGATCAAAAACTAGTCGCCAATTTACGTATGAGGGAGGAGAAGAGGAAAGTAGGGGATGAAGGAATCATTTCTTTGATTTTATGCAGAAATTTGCACTTTTTAGCGAGAAGCTGCTTATTCCTGCACGGCAGCTCTCCAGAATTATTCAGCAAAAGCTTAGCTTTGGATTCCCCAAGCCCTGTTTTATAATTTTTAACCTAGCTTTGGATTCCCCAAGCCCTGTTTTATAATTTTTAACCATGTCCACGCTGCCATTTGTTTCACTCAGTGCTAAATAACCACCCCATTTATAGACCTTTTCCCTCCATCCACAAAGTGAGCATTTAATATATCACAGGTTGAGTTCCTTTGATATCCCGACCCCTCCCAGCTCTTTGCAAGCCCCTTTTCCCTGCTCCCAAGGCGTGGATTAGGCAGCTCCCAGGCTGCCCCTGGAGCTGGGATAGACCTGCAATAAGGCTTAAATTGAAAGCTCTGCTGGGTCTCCCTGCTGTGAGGGCCTGCTGAGACAGGCTTCTTTTAATATTGCCTCAATAGGCTCGGTTAATTAAGTTCAGTATATCGAGGGGGATTTTCCCTGCCTGTGGAGCCCGTGTGTCTTGGCAAATGGGAGCCCATTCTCGCCCCAGTTGTTGTCGAGAGTGGCTTGGAGTGATCACAGCACTCGGGAGAAAGTGG
Organism: Corapipo altera; assembly: GCF_003945725.1. Classification (NCBI taxonomy): domain Eukaryota; kingdom Metazoa; phylum Chordata; class Aves; order Passeriformes; family Pipridae; genus Corapipo; species Corapipo altera. The sequence continues at coordinate 781,629 of NW_020884913.1, forward strand.
AATCACCTTCCCTGGCTCGGCACATTTCGGAGCAGGATCGTGCTCAGCCTCATCCCAGAAGGAGCCCGGCCTGGAGTCACCATCCAGTGACCTGCTGGGGAACGTGGGGCTGGAAAAACGCATCTCCAGGGCTGGGACCTGAGACCAGCCCACGGCTCCTCTCATGCCCTTCAAGACGGGAGCTGCTGGGGCTGTTAATCACTCAATTAGGCCCTAATTATCAACACCCGCCGCATCAAAAGGCCCCCCACGGTCAGGGAAAGGTTGCAGGCGTTCACTCGGAGACGTGAGCCCTGTCCCAGGCACAAAGCCCGTAAAGGGCTCGGGGGAGGATCAAAGGCAGGACACCAGCTGATGCTCCCTGATCCTTCTGTCCCGGAGACACGGACCGGGGATCCATCGATTATTCACCCGGCACTGGGGCTCAAATCAAAGTCCTGGCCTTGGGGGATGCAGCAGGAGGGATGGAGCAGGAGGGATGGAGCAGGAGGGATTGAGCAGGAGGGATAGAACAGGAAGGATGCAGCAGGAAGGATGGAGCAGGAGAGATGGAGCAGGAGGGATGGAGCAGGAGGGATGGAGCAGGAGGGATGGAGCAGGAGAGATGGAGCAGGAGGGATGGAGCAGGAGGGATGGAGCAGGAGGGATGGAGCAGGAGGGATAGAGCAGGAAGGATGTAGCAGGAAGGATGTAGCAGGAAGGATGGAGCAGGAGGGATGGAGCAGGAGGGATGGAGCAGGAGGGATGGAAGCAGGAGGGATGGAGCAGGAGGGATGCAGCAGGAGGGATGGAGCAGGAGGGATGGAGCAGGAGAGTTGGAGCAGGAGGGATGGAGCAAGAGGGATGGAGCAGGAAGGATGCAAAAGGAGGGATGCAAAAGGAGGGATGCAGCAGGAGGGATGTGGTGCCTGCTCCTTCCCCTGACGAGGTGAAGGCAGAGGTTTTGGGGAGCTGGGTCAGAAGTGCCAGCTGTCAGAAGGCACAGCCTCCAAAGTGACCTCTGTGCTCAGATTGCTCTCTAATTACAATTATATCTCTAATATTGAAAATTGGCACCAAGGTGAGGCTTTTCCAGCAGCCTGGGTTGTACTGAAGGTGTGACCAGCAGAGTCTTACTGGAGGCTGCTGGGTCTCTTCTAGCACAGGCACGTCTGCAGGGCAGGAGAAGCAAAGACTGTAGAAAATTGTGGGCCAGAATTCTCTACTTTGAACAAGATATAAATATTTGTAACTTCCAACACCACGAATTAACTCTGAGAGTTGGGAACACCCATGTTCCCTTTCCTTCAGATGTAAATCTATGGAAAACACCTGCTCCTTACTTGAATTAATTAATAAATTAATTCACACATATTTAGAAATTCTTTTGTCTCTCCTTGAAGTCCTTCATTATAAAGATGTCCTTTACTAACTCCCTGACAGGAGGCTAAAAATTCTTGTTATCCATTGCTTTGTATTAAATACGGTTTAGTAACACTCACTCTGTAATGATGGTTTAACTTTTAATCTATTTCTGATATCTAACATATGCAGCTTAAATTGAAATAATTATTTCATTAAGGTTGTGCTTTCGTGGAGTAACAAAACTTGTAGAGGAACATCAATATATCTCAAGAACAAATGGTGACCAGGTTGGAGCAAGAATGTTCTGACATCTCCAAGGGCATAAATAGCCAGTGGAAAGGCGAGTCCAGTAATCTGGCATTCTAGGATGCTACAATAATACAATAATTCTCTCACCCTTTCCAGTCCCAGTCTCATTTCCTGGGTTTTACCATGACTTGGGGTTATATAGGCATGCAGTGAGTCAGCCTGTATCAATTTTCCTAATCCTCCCAAAATGTTGATAATTTGTTCAGCTGTTCTGTTTTAACAGATTGACAGAACAAATGCAGAAGGAGAATTTTAGGTTGGGTTTCTTTCTGAAGGTTTCAAACTGGCAGCCAGTTGAAAGCTTGTGATGAGAGGCTTTAATTCCAGCACCCACAGTAAAGGTATTTGATGACATACTTTTTATCCTCAATAACAGGATAAAGGTTGAGCTGGAGGAAAAAAAGGATACTCCAGTCACCTTAGGGTTCCCTGGGTTTGAATTCCTGAGCTGCCAGGCCTGTGTGACAGGAGTTAGTCAGCACAGCCCTGTGCTGCTCATGGAATGAGGGAATGGAGGAACCCTCCTTCAACCAACGCTGCTCAGAGCTCAGGGGATGAAAATCCTCACTGGTTGTGAAGGAACGATCCAGGGAGAGCAGGGATGTCCCCACCACCTCCAGATCCTCACACATTCATTCTGCATAACCCTGCTGAGGGTATCCCATGCAATTCCTTTTATCCTTCCAGGACTTCTTGTCCAGGCCAGCAAACAAACATTTTGTAATAGAAACACGTTGTTTAAAAGAGAACAGAAAAGCTACTGTATATATTTATAAGTCTAATATATAATAGATCCCTACAGATAAACTCCTAAGCTGCAAACCCTGAGTTGTTCTTGCCCAGCCTGAGAGCAGAGCCAGCATTTCTAAGAGATGTGTCATCCATTCCTTCCCCACCTGGGATTAACTCTAATCAAAAGTGACGTCCACGACAATCCTCGGAGCCGGTTATTTGTTTTCTTAATGCAGGCCAGAAGATTTTACCTGCTGCTTCCTTCTTGCAATTTTGCAAAATATTACAAAAACATGCCTTGTGTCCTGCCAAAGTCCTGGCATTACGTGAAAGAGTAAGGAGTGGAGAGGTACCAGAGGAGTTCAAGGGTGAAGAGGTTTAATATTTTTAACTTTTTCCTCGGAATTTTTGGATCGTAAATAAAATAAATTGACAAAAGTGTCAAAAAGTGGGGAATTTAATTCTGCTTTAGCTAAAAACAGAGTAAAGCACTTGGATAACAGCACCATCATCCCAGTGTTCGAAGAGATATTGGACCTAGGAGGAGGATGGTGCTCATAGAGACTAAAGCAAGATCCTTCTCCAACCCAGTTAAGGGTGCTCCAAAAATGCAAAGTTCTTCTGTGTCAGAGCTCCTGTGAATAACCAAAAGCACAAGATGTGGCAGAGGGGGATACAGGGGGTGACCAAGGATCCAGGAAATCCATGAGAGTGAGAGAGGGGCTCTCCTACAGGCAGGACTTTAGGATGGAGGAGCAGCTTGTGACAGAGCAGGGGGAAGCTGGGCTCAACCCCAAACTCTTGAGTCACAGACTGAGCAAGGGAAAAAGCAGGACGTGATCAGAGGATGACTCAGGCTGGTCTCTGCTGAGCTCTGTGGCTTGGACACTTGGCTGAGGAGTCTGTTGTGAGCTGACATTTTTCGCTCTGATTAATCCTTTCCAGTGCCCGGGCTCAGCTGACTGGGCTGAGCCATTGGGAGCCATTGTTCAGCTCTGTGAACTTTATCTCTTTTCAGGGCTTAAATAGAAGACCCCTTCTCCCCCCACCTCATCCTTCTTGCTAAAAGCCTGTTTGTAAGAGCCATAATGAAACTCCAGGTGGCCTGGTGATTCCCAAGTAATCCCCTCAGGGATTTGAAGCACTTGGTTATGCCTCATGCATGGTAACAACCCATGGATGCGATTTTCCTCCCTCTCTTTCTGCTGTGCTGGGTGATTTAATAAGTGCAGGGCATTAGATGCTAAAGGAGGACTAAAAAGAAGTTAAGGAATCAAAACAATCCCTTGGAACACACCAAACTCTGCAGTGTGTGCATGGCCAGGGTATCCAGTGTTTCCCCACTGAACTAATGTTGTTTCCTGAGCCAGCCCCCACTGAAGAGAACAGCAGAGAACTCCAGAGCCAGTCCTAATCCCAGTTTCAAGAGCCAGCCACCCTCTCCAGGGCTACATCTGCTCCCAGTTGTCCTTCCCCTCTGCCCCATATGGAAACATCTCCCTGGTTGTGCTGCCAAGTCTGAGCATCTTGGGGAACAGTGAGAGCTGGGTCTGAAACATTTCACCAGGGCTTCCCTCTGGAGAAACCAGCAGGAGAGGAACAGAGTGGAGTGAGTTTTCAAGGCTGAGAAAAAAGGGTTTCAGTGTATTTGCTGAGTTTCCAGAGGTCTGTTTGCCACAAGTATAAAGAACCAAGCCAAGCAAAAGGGACAGAAGCAGCTTGGAAGGGTGGCAGTGAGATTATCAGGCTGGAGGTGCTACCAGGCTGCTACCTGGGCACTCCAGTAACTCCTTTCTAACCTGTGCTCTGGCACCAGAACCTGTTCAGCTTTTGATCAAAGGTGAGGAAGGTGATGGAGCCTTTTGCTAAAGCCTCCTGAGGTCAGTCACTGCATTGGCTGAGAGCCTACTCGAGTTTATAAAGTTACTTTGGATGCTTCTGTGGGATAGTGAGAATTGTTAATATCATCAGCTGAACAAAACCATGAGAACTGAGTGCAACTAAATGGGGGCTTAACTACTAACTCTGGATTAAGAATAGAAAACAGGGCCTCCACTGCCCTGCACCCACAACTTGCCACCGTGAGCTGTCCCCCCTCAAACACGTGGTGCTGGTCCCTGTCAGACTGAAGGGATTACACATCCAATTCCTGCAGCCACCCTCACCTTCCTCAGGGTGTGTTCCTGGGGAGCAGAGCATTGTCCTCCATTGGTTCCACCAGAAAGGAATTTCCACGGAGGAGCCACAACGAATAAATCCCCAGCAAAGTGCTGTGGGGAGGTCGGGAGCGAGGAGGAGAGAAGGACCTGGAGAGAGAGGCAAAGAAAGGGAGAAGGGGAAAAAAAGCATCTTTGGTGTGTGTGTGTATGTGGAACTCCTTGCCTAATTTTTGTTTGGCTCCCAGTCTGGGCCAGCAGCTGCCCTGGTGATGTATTAGAAAGGACTTATTGCTGCAATGCATCACGAAGCTCCACGGCCCCGATGACATGTTACCCTCATGCATCACCAGAGCTCTGCCCAGCAGGAACAGGAGTCCTGGAAACCAAACTGCTCCATAAATTTTAGCACAGTGCCTCCCCCTCCCCTCCCCTCCCCTCCAAATTGTTGTGAAATTTCTTTTCTGCTCTGTTCAAGATTTAAGCTTTGAAAAGCGTGGGCCAGAGCAGGCACTCATTGAACAGGCCCCGATGGTTTCATAAGTCCCCTAAGTCATTAAAGGGTTTAATATAAGAGATTAACTATTACTATTGTTGCTCAGCAAGAATAAATTATCTTTAAATACTTTTTTTATGCCCTTCTGGTAGTGAGTCAGGAGCTGGAGCTTGCAGGAGAGGAGGACCTTGGCTGTGGAGCTGAGGGAACACTGTTCCCCCTTGTGAAAATGCAGAGCTTTGAGCAGCAACCCTGCACGTGGTAATCCTGCTCCTCCAGGCTCCAGAGGTCCATGGAGCTGGTCCTGGGGCCACATCTACACATGATTTGTGTGGCTTCAAGAGAAGCCCTGGATGCTCAGCCTTTCTGGAAGTTAAGCCCTAAAAGCCCCCAGGTTTTAACTGTACATAATAATAATAATAATAATAATAATAATAATAAAAATTGGCATGGATCCAGGAAAGTGAATGCAGGACCTCAGTGGTTGAAATCCAGAGTTGTAACCCTAAAAGGTCTGTGTTTGGCTCTGACTCACCCTAAAATCAGCCCAGAGGCTCCTCCAAGTACCAGGTGCCTCAGGGGTCCCTGCAGGTCTACTGGGGATGAAGGACCCCAGGGCAGTGGGAGCACCTCAAGTCAAGGGCACATGAAGGTTTGTGAGACAGACCCTCTGGCTTTAAAGTTAGGGATCACTTCTCCTTGTGCTTGTTATCTTAGAGGAAAAAAAAAGGACTTTTCCATTCAGGCAGCAGAACATATTGGTTGACAAACAGGAGTTAATCAAAAAGGAAAATAAAAAAAGAAAAAGGAAAGAAAAGGGGAAGAGAGTAAAAGGGTAAAATAGGAAGAGAGCAAAAGGGGAAAATAGGAAGAGAGCAAAGGGATTTTGCCTGTATTCAGGTTATGTGGCAAACATGAGCAGACCCTTTGCACAAACCTGCTGGAAAGTTCTGGGTGGCACCGTGGGGTGACCCTGAGGAGGTGCCCATGTGCTCCCACTGAGAGGGGAAACCACTGGAAGCTCCAGGAGGGAATTGCCAGCAGTTTCTCAGAGGAGCATTCCATGGTGTGGTATCAGCAAGTTGACTTTGCCTTGGAAGTGCCCCCCCAGCCCGGGCTGGGCGGTGCTGCTGCTGTCCCACAGTTAGTTTGGATCCAAGATTAAGTGTCTTTTTATTCTGTTGAAATGGGTTTTAATTGAAGGCTCTGCTCTGCTCGAGGAGCACCAAACTAACGTGCTTTGGTGTTTTTCTTTCCCAAATCCTAAGGGAACGTGCCCCTGGACCAACATTAGACTGTTTTGTTTTGGGGGGTTTGGTCAAAAGATCCAGTGTGTGCTAATTCTGCCGGGCTCCCTCTCACTCAATCACTCATATTCAGTGCCCCCTAAAGAAACATTGCAGAAGCCAGAAAGGGTAAGAAATTACCCAAACGAGCTGCCTGGGCCTCGCCCTCACATATCACACATGGAATTGTTGCCACCTTGCTGGGAAAATCAGCCCCGTGTTGGCTTTGCTTATGGAGGAACAGAGGAGGTGCTGTGCTGCACAGGGGCAGGGCACAGCACCCTCCAAAACTGGTCCCCACCAACTGCTGGAGGTGCTTAAGAGCAGGGAAAGGACCTTGCAGAGTTTTATTAACCGACCTTTTAAATCAGATTTTCCAGGGGTTCGTGCTGAGCTGTGGTGGCCGCGCGTTCCCCACACGGGAAGGGAGCTGTGCACGTGCTGGATTTGAAGATAAAAAGTGGTTCTCAGCTAGAGAGAAACCCTCTTGATTTTATGGCTTTGCAAACTTGGGTCTGTGCTGAATTGTGTTGAAGTTTTAATGCTGGAATGGGCTCAAGAAATAGTTTATTTCGCTGATAAATGCACCTTTGCAGCGATCCTTCTTTAGCAGAATGATCTTGATTTTTTCGTTTTTCAAAACTTTGTTTCAAAATTTGCCTGCATTTCAGAACATCAGCAGTAAAATAAAGGCTAAATCAGAGGAAGGAGAAAGGATTTTCTTTCTGAGTTCTGTTTCTATTTTCTATTTCACTAAGGAATCCAAAATAATTTGCTTCAGTTCAACCCGAGTCATAATAATAACAACAAAACAAAAATTAGTTCAGCCACTGAGGTGAAAAGTCAAATTTTCATACAGATTTATGTGTAAAAAATATTTCTTCTACCCCAGTGAGTGGAAGCTGATGATGGTGTACCTTTACCTGGGGGTGCCTTCTTTGCAGAAGGCAAAGGGGAAGCCACCAGCCATCAGGTCAAGCACCAAACCTCATCTGCCTCCTGCTGCAGCCAAGTCAGGGTCCTTTGGAATGTGATGGCAACAGGAATCCTGCTGGTAACAGGCCTCTTAAAGACAGATCTAAGTTTTGCTTCTAAGGCCATGACATGTTTATTTCCCTTAATTTATGAAGGACCATCACAGCAAGTGCAACTCCTGCAGATAACAGGGGTTTTAAGCAATAGTAAAACCAGAATAATGAACCAAAAAAGGATCAGAACTCTGAATTTCAGCAATAACAGGTGGTTCAAAGTGCTGGAGCATCAGGAGAGCCCTGCTGCCTGTGCCTCTGACCTCCTGAAGCCTTCTCTCTTCCTCACCAAAATTCACCTGTACCCCACACATCATCCTCTGGTTTTGGATAAATTATCTGAGGTTGTAAAAAGAAAAGTTTGGAGCTTCTCTATTTTGAAAGTTGCACGAGTTACGTGAGGCTCAGATCACACATGAGAAAACGTGATCCCGCTGAGGCTGCACTTGCAGCCCCAAAGCAGCCCTTTAATTTTGAACAGAGCAGCAAAAGCTGCAGCATCCCATCGAGGCACTGCCCCTGCCATCCTGCTTTCATCAAATCTAGCTCTTTATATGAGTTTGCTCTGCCTCACACTATTTGGGAGACTGAGCTGCAATGAAAACAAAGCACAGTAAGGTGATGAAGGCAGCACGTGGGGAGAAGGAGTGAAAGCTCTCAGGGAGCCTCTGAGGCTCAGCAAGTGCAGTGACTTGCCCATCCTCACACAGGTGATGCAGCAGCACAGCCAAAAATCACAGGCCCGAGGTCTCCTGAGCTCTCCCTCCCTGTCCAGCCGCTGTCCTTGGGATTTTCATCCGTGGTTTCTTCCCCGGAGCGTCTGTGGCCAAAGCCTGTTACGTCACCAGAGCCAGAAAAAACCCCCAACCCTTTCAGCTCCCCAGCCTTCTGCAGCCCAATTTATGTCCAATTTGCAGACTTTCAACATAGCAGCCTCACAGTTCATAAAATCAAACTCAGCCAGGGCTAAGTCTCTGGGTAATGGATTTAGGATCACTCGAGGTGTTACTGGCAGTTCATGATGGGTAACTTTCTTGTTAACTAAAGTCCCTTTTGCTAAATGAGTTCCAGGTTTAGCTCCCCCCCAGCCCCAGCTTTCACTCTCCCTTTTTTCCCTCTCTTTTTTTTCCCCTTTCCACCCCCCTTTTTGGCAGCGCCGTCGTGGATGGGAAGGGAGGGGGAGAGGAGGTGGCACGGGACTTTTTATTAGGCTGCGCGTGGAGGGCTTTTCATGGCCAGGGCTACGGGGAGCAGAGACAGAGGGGGGGGGGGAAAAAAAGGTGGGATAAGTTAGTCTTTGTGTAAGGGGAAGGTGCTGAAAGGAGGGCTGTGTGCTGGGGCCGGGGGATCAGCCCTCTGGCTCCGCTTGTCTACACAGGGGCCGTGGAGCCAGCGCAGACGGGGCCCTTGGGTTTCCGCAGGTAACGGGGGCTCTGTGGGGAACGGGGCCAAGGAGAGCAAACCACAGCCTGCACGGGGCAGGGGAACTCAGCCCCTCCTGGGCGGGGGTCCCTGGGCTGGCAGAGCCGCCAAAGACCCCGTGATTGGAGCAGGGGGAGGGATGGAGCAGGGAGAGGGATGGAGCAGGGAGAGGGATGCAGCAGGGAGAGGGATGGAGCAGGGAGAGGGATGGAGCAGGGAGAGGG
>NW_020884913.1:790635-812230 GCF_003945725.1 Corapipo altera
AGCAGGGAGAGGGATGGAGCAGGGAGAGGGATGGAGCAGGGAGAGGGATGCAGCAGGGAGAGGGATGCAGCAGGGAGAGGGATGGAGCAGGGAGAGGGATGCAGCAGGGAGAGGGATGCAGCAGGGAGAGGGATGCAGCAGGGAGAGGATGGTCCCCCAGCCGCCGGCCGCTAAGCAGGGTGCCCATATATTCCACATATTCCATATATTCTGTATATTCCATCTATTCCATATATTCCACACATACAACACCGGGGTGTTCCTCTCCCGTTAGCACTGTGTTTTCCAGCTGAGCAGCCACGCTGTTTGCCTGGCAGGGATTAACTGCTGATCGTGTTGCAGGAAGGGGATGCATCGTTTCCAAGTGCTACCGAGCTCGGGGTCAGCCTTGGCAGCACCCAGAGCAGGCACTGGGGGACATTTCTGGGGCTTTAAATTGTCTAAAAACCACCTACCTGGTTTGCAGGCCTGGAGGGAACGCTATCAAAAACTTCTCCCCCTTGGACAGCAGTTCTGACCAGAATAAGAACTGTGGCTGTCCTGTTTTGTTTGGTTTGGTTTTTTTTTGTTTTGAACCAAAGCATCTGCTTTGTCATTGCTCTCCAGGCCACTTCTGCTTTCAAACATTTACCTTTCTAGTGTTTTCTGTGTCTCCTTCCACCATCCTGCACCTTGGCCCAGAGGACAGGGCTTGGCTCCCTCAGGCTCCCTCCAATGCAGAAGGATCAAAAGTAAAGAGAACTGTCCAAACTAAGGGGTTCTCAATGGTTTAATCCCATTTTCCTGAGCTCCAGCCTTTTTGCAGGAGCTGTTTGCAGTGAGGTTCCTCATTCGAGAGACACTCAAGGTGAAGCAATAATTCAGAAGTGTCAAAACATGCCCCATTTCATCATAACATGAACAATTGGTGCTGTTTTCTGGTCTAAAGGAGCATTTTGGTTTGAATCTAAACTGGTGTCAAACACCATCAGTGACTGTAAGGCCCCCAAAGATCATGACAAGGACAGACTGGCTGGTGCTGTGCAGAGAAGGGAGCTTACAGGGTAAGTTTAGCAACCACAGCCCTGCTGATGGGTGTGTTTTACATTCTGGCTACAATAAAATTAGCCCAGTAATGATTTATTATTGATATCAAATAAAATCCCACTTGATAATGTAGATTCGTTACCTCCAGGAGAATATTTTCTTTCCTTTCTGTAGTTGCCAGCCAACATTTTATAATCACAACCTGGGAGAAGCCTGAGACTATAAATGGAAGTGATCCAAGTGGAGGACTCTCCTCCACTCCATTTCATCACTATTTGTTTGGAGTAACTTATATTGTCATCTGAGCCCTTTTTCCTCTTGGAAGGGTGCAGTTGCTGGCTGTGGTTCTGCCAGCTGCCTGCCTGAGCTCACAGAGCACAATCCCTCCTGCCCAGCCATGGATTGTCTTTCAAACTAAACAAATAATTTCATTTAAAAGAGAGAAAGAAGAAGAATGTGTCAGCCTTCCACCCCAGCTCCCCATAGCTCTGTTTTCTCTGGTTTTGGGACAAATGTGTCACGTTCTCTGTCCGAGCAACTCTGGTGAAAAGAATGGATGATATCTACTAAAAGGTTACATTTTTAAAAAATAAAGTTAGGTTTTGGTTTTTTTTTTTTTAGACCAACTCATGAATATTGATTTCAATCTGCCATTATTTCAGGCACGATGTCGTGATTGAATTTCATGATTTCGTGATTGAATTTCACAATTTTGTGATTGAATTTCACTGATTTCAACCACGGTTCAGTACTTCTGGGGAACAGTGACAAACAGGCTAATGATATGGCAAAGGTGATTAATTGGAATTAATTCTGATGAATGTGGTAGAAATTCCCAGACTGGATCAGGACAACACCCACCTTCCCAGAGTCATGTCCAGAGGAACCATCCCTAAGGATGCTGGAGAGAAAGCACAGAGGTGATGGCAGCAAGATCCTCCAGATCCTGCCCAGGCAGAGACAGACAGCGCAGAACATGAGGGTTTAACCCCTGGAATGCCCAAATACGTGTCTGTGCACATGTGGGAATATATGTGGGGGAGTTAAGAAGTCTCATTGCTCACAAGAACAAAGCTGACCCTGATAGTGGGTTGTTGGTTCTGGTTTTCCCACCCGGTCCCTGATTGCAGTGAAATTCCAGGTATGTAAATCTAATCTTCGAGTTTCAGTTTTGCCCGTTTCTCTCTCACTTTTGAAACCTGTAAATAGCTAATTTGAGGCAGGATAGAGACCTTTTGAATGCTAAAGCAATGCTCAAATGAAAACATGGTTTGGTGTCCTGCGAGTATCAGTGGCCATTGACTGAGGGCTGATCTTACAAAAAATAACACTGTTTGAGTTACTCCCTTTGAATGTTAACTCCTGTTAACTGGGAGGCATGTTGGCTGCTTTTTAAATAACTTAATTGCTTTCCAAAACATTTGTGGTGAGAAGGAAACTCCAAAAGTGAGGGACAAAGCTCTATTCACATTAATGGTGGGGAGCAGTGTCACAGGGCACTGAACAGCACCAGGCCTGGGCTGAGGGGCACTGAAGGACTAAAAGTTGTAGGGATTTAATCCAGGATCCTTTTGGTTTCTCTATTCCAATCTCATCCTCTTCAATTTCCAGTTTATCCAACTATAAAAGATGTCAAACCAGCCTCGTTCTCCAAACAAATTCAGCTTTCTCAGACTGGCCAGAAATTCTGGGTTGTGTTTTCTCATTCACACAATGAACATTTTAAATGATTAGATGATTTCTATGATTGATACCAGAAAATGGCATCCAGTGTCTAGAAAAAGAATTGCCTTTCAAACAGAGCAGTTGCAAGTCCTGGAGCTCAAGTAAATGACCAAGAACTTCATTTTCAGTGCAAATCTAAACATTATATTTGTAGATGGAACTGCACAGGGGTTTTGGAATCACAATAATTGGACACCTCCCTGGGCAGCCCCTGCCAATGCCTGACCACCCTTTCCAGGGAGAAATTCCTCCTGATGTCCAAGCTGACCCTCCCTTGTGCCCCTTTTTTCCAGTGAAAGCCTCCAGATAATCTCTCCACGTGTCCATCCCCCAGCCTTGAGGAGCTCCCTGATGTCCTTTCCCATGGGAACCCCCTGAATCTGCTTCCAGGGCCAGGGCAGGTGGGATGGGATTGGCACCCAGCAAACACCCTCATTTTCAGCAACTTGAACAGCCAGGAAAGAATCCTGGCAAAACAAATGGCTCCCCATAAACATGTCTGAGGAAATTAAGATGCTACAACTGATCTGCTTTAATAAAATTACTCAGTGGGCTCAGGTTCCAAGGTTGGTCCCTGTATTTTCTGCATCACGCCATGCAATTAATCCTTCCTAAAATAAACACACTGATTAAAATTCCATTATCCTGACAGTTCACAATAAACCACGGGACCAATGATCCCCTTTCTTTTTAACCTTTTAAGCCATTATAATTAATTCTGGATTTATGTCATTTGCTGGTAAATGTTACGATCACCTTCCCAACTACTTAAACAATTCCAAACAGTTGCACTCCTCAAACATGTAAACAATGGACAATAATTGAACTATTTAACCTGATCCACATTTCATGAAGTTTCCTTTATACACAAAGCTCAGCATTGACTTGCTGGGGTCTCATTTGTTTGCATTTTTTTTTTTCAGTCTCTAATTAAGTGCTCATTAAAAATAAAATAATAACACTTTGGAAAAAGACAGGGAAGTGTCTGAATTTGCCTTCGTGATTGGTTTGGTCTCATATTTAATTTGTCAGTGAAGAGAGACCTGCTGAAGAACATTCTTTTATATTATTATTGCAAACATGCTAAAAAAAAAAAGCCAATATTTTTCTTACCAAGTTTTCTGCAGTTCCCTTTTGCCCAAAGTCAACCTTCCTTAGCCTGCCCTGTGTTTTAGGATGACAACCACTCTGCTCATAAAAACACAGGAAATCACAACCATTTTGCTCAGTGGAATCACTTGTTGCTCAAATGCCTCTAGTTTTTACAGCAAACACAGTATGGAAAAGAAACCAATCTTAAGGGCCAGTTATTCCAGTTAAAATCACAGGGCTGAGGGGCTGCAAGGTTGTCCTTGCCCCAACCTGTGGCCAAAAGAAGAAGAGATGAAGTTCCATCTACTCTAGAAATCACCAGCCAGCTTGGAGGGGGTGGATTTACTAACCCAGCCACTCATTTGCTTGTATTTTGTGGGCATTTTTTCTTCTCTAGATCATAATTTCCCAAAAAGAAACCAAATAAAAAAAAAATGAGGTGATACAATGTTATTAAAATTGCCACTTAAATTAATTTGTCTCGGTTTTGGAAAAGAGCATCAAAACTTCAGCTTCTCCAAACCCGTGATGACCAACAGAGAAATGCAATCTCCAAATGTTTTAGAAGGTGGAAAATCCATTTGCTAACCAGCCCTACTTACAACTGGCTAGATGGGTTAGTTATCCAAACTAACACTGACCTTCAAAAATGTTTGGGTTGATGTCAGTGTTTGGGCTGAGGTTTGGCTTGGCCAGTTCTTCTTTTTCCATAGCAGTGCTCCTGTCCCTAGAAGAGATGCAGCTCTGAGATGGAATAAAGAGAGGAATTCGAAGCACACAAAGGCCAAACTGAGCTATTATTTAATAGAAATAATAAAGAAAAGCATTTAGCTCATCTTTATCTGGCCAGTGGCACATGGTGCCTGCGAACAGCAGCTGATCCCATTATGGGCCCATCAGCCCTAATAGCAGCGACCGATGAAAAGGAGGAAAGAAAACAGATTTATTGAACGGCTAAACCGTGTTTACATTGATAAATGAGCTTCCTAGAGATCCCAAAGTTCATTTCAAACCCCCTTTTTTAGCAGCTCTTCAGCCAGCCAGCTGCAGAGCCCTCCTGGGATGCCCCAGTGCCACCGGCACGGACCTTCCTTCTCAGGTTCTGCCCAGGGCTCCCGAGCGCTGCCCAGGTGCTGAGATTTAAGGATGTGCTGTTCCTCCCCTCAGCTGCACAGGATGGACTGTGGCCCTCACTGTCAGCACCCTGGGAACAGGAGAAGGCTGTCTTTGTGCAGGCTCCAGCCCGGGGCCGGGGCCATCTCATTCTGGTTCGAATTAAGAGCGGCGGCGATTTCCGCTGCCGGGGCTTTGTAGAAAGCCCTCTATGTTCTTGCAGGCGCCATGGGAGGCTGCAGGAACATGCAAATTGCCTTGTCTCGCTTTGCTCCCGTGGTTTTCGCTTTCCAAGGAGGGCTGGCAAGGGAAGAGATGGGGGGTTTGGCCATTGGCAGCCAAAGGCGAGGAGAGGAAGGGCGGAAAATGGGGGTTTGGGGTGAAGCGCGAGTTGTGCACGAGGCAGGACATGGTGTGGGCTGACCCACGGGCTGCAAAAGTTCTGTCTGCCAGAACAGGCTGAAATGGTTGAGTGTGCTTGTGAGCACAGCCCCAGAAACCAGACAGCATGAGGGTAAAATAAGAGAATCCTGGAATGGTTTGGTTTGGAAAAGACCTCAAAGTTCATCCCATTCCACCCCCTGCCATGGGCAGGGACACCTTCCACTAGCCCAGGTGGCTCCAAGCCCCGTCCAACCTGGCCTTGGACACTTCCAGGGATCCAGGGGCAGCCACAGCTTCTCTGGGCAACCTGTGCCAGGGCCTCCCCACCCTCTCAGGGAAGAATTTCTTCGTAACATCTAATCTGACCTCTGAAATCACAGATATTCGGACTTGGAAGGGTCACACAAGGATCTTCAAGTCCAGCTCATCCAGGGACTGAAACCCTCAGGCCTGGCATTATCAGCAGCAGGCTCTGACCAGCTGAGCTCATCCCAGGGCCAATACCTGGGATGAAAACACACAGGCCAGGGTACAAAACCCCATTACACCCAGACAAGGAGCTGCAACACATATCAGATCACAACACAGATGGGATTTTAATTTTAATCCAATACAGAGTGTTTAGAAAAATAGTTTGCAGAGGCTGGGCTGGTCCTGGCAGTGCCAGGTACCCTCAGCTCCCGGGGAGGGCACAGACCCAGTGGCAGTGGCTGGAAATGAGTCCTGAATTCCTTCAGCTGCCTTTCCCTGCACTCACAACAACCTCACAGACAATACACGTGGGACTGTGCAAACACACAGGGGTGATTAATCCTTGCTGGTGATTAATTCCATGTTTACTCCAACACATGGCTCAATAATTACATGGACATTTTCCCCATCCTTTGCTGGATTTTATTCCTTTCTACTGAGCTGCAGATACATCCTGAGATATGGACCAAAGCCAGGGGCAAAGCTGCCCAGAGAAGCTGTGGCTGCTCATCCCTGGAAATGTCCAAGGCCAGGTTGGATGGGGCTTGGAGCAACCTGGGCTGGTGGAAGGTGTCCCTGCCCATGGCAGGGGGTGGCACTGGATGAGTTTTAAGGTCCCTGCCAACCAAACCAGCCTGGGATTCCATGAGAGCTGCACTCCCAAGGCCATGCCCTGATCTTGGCCACAGAAATCTTGTCCCCAGTCTGGATCAGGCTCATGGGCTGCACCAACCTTGTGGTGGCTGAGAAAGTACAAAAAGTCCTGTGCATACATACATATATATATATTTATATATATATATTTATATAGAGAGAGCTGGGAGGAAACCAGCTCCCCCAGGGCAAGGCTATTGTACCCAAATGGTGCCCACAGACTGGGAATAGCCGGGTGTGTTTGCAGGAGCAGACAGCAGAGCTGACCTGTTGACGTTGTACTTTAAACAGCAGGATTCAAAATCAACACAAGGGTGGTGAAAACATTTCTGCAGATTTATTTGTTTCCCTGCATTAAACCCAGCTTGCCCTTTCTTTCCAAAAACCCAACAAACAAACCAGAAATGGGGGAGAGTTGCCAACGTGCTGCAGTCTGTCCTTGCACATTTATTCCTGTTCTCTCAACGTGGTTTTGTGATTAAATACCAGAAGCAAGTTTTTGCATTTTTAGGTAAATTACGAGATATGTGGAATGTGGAGAGTTACAGCAGGAGATATATTTAAATTTGTGCTTTGCATGTAGCCATTTGTTAATGAAATATTTAAAAGAAAGGAACATCAAACATTTTGCTGTTTATCTCTGATGTGACTTGACAAATCTTTTTCTGCACTCCAGACTCTTTGGCCACTGTAAACAGTTTTCTCAGTGTCTCTTTTTGTTCTCCCATCATTACAGAGAAAGTTTAATGCTGTTTTTTTCACAGGGTTTTATCTGTTTTATTCTTATGGGAAGAGCCATCCAAGACCTGAGTGCTCTCAGACCCTCACAGGAATAAAAAGCTGACAGAGTTTTATCATGACTGTTTTGGTGCTGGGGTTCCTGTCAAATTAACCCACATAATTTAAACCAACTCCAACTTAATCCACACCAACACATGGTAAGGCAATGTGTAAAACACATGGTGGTTTTATTTTCTTCGCATGGGGGACAATTTACTGTGTGAAATTCCCCATTTTTTCTTTTAAATTTGGCTTTGTTTCATTGAGCCCTTCAAAATACCACAAATCATTTCCTTTCAATTGTGAAGTCTGTTCCTGTTGTGTCTATAATTATTATCTTCCCTTTTGGCCACCACATCACTTGGTGAGGGCACCCTTGGATGGACTGGTCCCTACTGGGGACAATTCCCTCCATCCAGCCCTGAAGGTGATGCCCACTTTAATTTATCCCACAGGGATAAACCACCAGACTAATCACAAAAAATTTTATCATCCTTACAACATATTTCATTCTCCCCAGTCCCTTCCAACGACAAAAACTATTTCAAGTTTATGTCTGAGGCACCTTACAGGATATTTGGGAATATTCTGAATATTCAGGCTCCCTTTTTTAGCTCCTCTGGTGCAAAGCCCATTGGATTTATATTTAGTCTGTGTTTCTGTCCCTATTTTATAAACACAGGAGTTCTGAGACAAAATAATAATAGTGTGAAAATGGACCAACCGCAGTGATGGCAAATACATGGATCAGCTTTTTAGTTTATAGTTACACAGAAAATGTTTTGCTGAAGTGGTGGGTCCCTAATGTAAGATTCACTTTTAATTACCCAGTACACTCATATCTGAGTCAAAAAAAATAAACACAGAACAGAGATAGGGAGAAGGATACGAAAGGCAGTGGTCATGAAATCATTGACTGGAAAACTGAAATGATGTATTTTCTTAATTTAACTGAGGCAGCACAGCCACGGCTTTTCATTGCCAGGGTGGTCATTTGGGGCTTTGAGCTTTTATCTTCCCAGAGAATATTTCATGCCCTTAAATCTGTGTGGTTTATTTGTCTAACTCTGCTAAATTTCTGACTGCAGCAGCAAACACTATTTACTGTTTAAAAAAAAAAAAAAAAAGGCTTGTCAAAATTATTAGATATCAGACCAGTGTCTCGAATATAAGAAATCGAAAATATTTTCTTTTCCCCGTCTGGTAAATAATAAATATTTTAGATTTCATCCTCTCGCTGTTCATTTCACTTCCCAATTGGAGGCATTGCTGCTGTATTGGTAAAGAGTCACTATAGGGAAGGACTAGATGTTAAATTACATTTTCAGCTATCTTGACATGCCGTACTTGGCACAGCTTTCCAGGGGAACAAGACAGTCTGTATATTTCTGAGAAATTAAAACCATATGGCAACACCTTAAAAAAAAAAAAAAAAAGAAAAAAAAAGGAAAAGAAAAAGCCCTTTTCTGGAAGCATCCTTGGAGTTTTCAAAATGGATGTGAATTAAATATAGTCCTATTTATTTAGAAAGGATCTGTTCGGATTAGCCAGAGACCCCTCACTCCTGCTCCAAGAATTAAACTGCCAATGTGCTGCTGCTCCAAAGTCACAACGGGACAGAACCTCATGATTGCTTTTCTATTAATAGACTCCTCGTCTCTAAGCTGAATAATGTGTTTAATTTTGGCTAAACTGGGCTCTGGTGCAGACTATTAAATTGATTAGGGGATGAGAGCTGTCCTCTGCCAGCCCAGATAATTGATGCAATAATATTGTCCCTGGAAGGAGACTCCACACTCTGCAGTGTCATTTGAAAGGCTCCAGAAGGTTTTATAGGAGGTTAAAAAGTGACAGTTCTCGCCTGGAGCTCTGCAAACCAGCCCTGAGCTGGGGTTGGGGTTCCCTGGGTGTGCTGGGGAGGCAGGAGGGGCTCACAGCACCCTCCCAGGCACAAAGATCCCTCCAAAAAGTCATTTTTGGGACCCAGGACAGGGAGATGGAGCCCAAATGGGCTCACAGACCTCACCAAGGTGTGCAGATGCCCTTCCTGGACATCCCATCCTGTTCCTTACTAAATTCATCAGAGATTGTTCGCTATTAAATGTAGAGAGCCCCTAATTCCTGCAGGGCCCTGAGCAGGAGCTGGCTCTCACAGCTCCACCTTCTCCCCACGTGCCACAGCTGGAAAAAGGTGCTGGGAAAAAAAAAGTCCCTCTTGTCCTGAATTATCTGGTGACATTACAAGCTTTGACAAGGAGGGAAGTCTCCTCCAACCCCTCCCCAGCCCAATATGTGGTCAAATCTATGACTTCAGCGGAAAGCATTTGATTAGATGGATGTAGGGACATAAAACCCCTCAATTGCACAGAGATATTTTTGAGATAGGAAACATATTTTTCACTTTTGTGTTTTATGTCAGGGAGGAAGCATGTAAAAACTTTTCAGCAACATAATACCCTAAAAAGCGAAGCCCTCAATTTTCCCCTCGCCTCCGCTCCTGCAGACTTCTTGTATATTTGCACATTTGGATATGATGACAATTAGTTCTGTGCTGCGGGACTGGATTGATTTCCCTCTCTGGGTCTGGTCCAGCTAAAACCTTACAGGTTCAAATACAGAAGCCTCTGGTTAATGAACTCCAGAAAGTGTAAAATACTGAGGCCCTGCAGTTACATGATCACCCTTCCGAACAGGAGCACTAATATCTAACAAGGCCAGCTACTGTTCTACCCCTTAGAAGAAGCTCATAAAAAAGTAGGTTTAATTTGTCTGGGAAAAATAGACTTGAGGAAAAAAAAAAAAAAAAAAGTGGTGGTGTAAGTTCCCTGGTGGAAAAACATGCCTTCTATTATGGAGCCTTCCCACCAAACGTCTTGGAAATTAGGCAAAGTTAACATGTCCAGTTGGAGCCGAGCCAGGAAATGAACAGTGGATGTTCTCTTGTAAAACCCCTGAAAACTGCGAGT
This sequence comes from Corapipo altera, assembly GCF_003945725.1. Lineage (NCBI taxonomy): Eukaryota > Metazoa > Chordata > Aves > Passeriformes > Pipridae > Corapipo > Corapipo altera. The sequence continues at coordinate 800,847 of NW_020884913.1, forward strand.
AACCCATAAACAGTTTGCAGAGTGAGTCAAAATGGGCCATTTTATGTTCCCTAATGGAAATACAGCTTATTTGTACATGGATTCAAAGTAACAATGTGATGTCATCAAATGATTTAAGGTCAGAAGCATAGCAAGAGTCAATATACAGTGGTGGATGGAAACATCCTATTCTTACCGAGGTATTTTGGAGGAACCACCAGCACCAGGGTTTGTCTTGGCCCTCTGGAGCTGGTACAGGAAAACCTCAGCAGCTCTATTCCTGGAATTGCAAGGTGGGAAGTTTACTGTTACCATCAGTCTAAGGAGGGATTTCAGGAATATTAGTAAAGTTTGCTTTTGGTTCAGAAAACAGAGACATTTCCTCCAGAAAAGCTCCTCTTTGGGGGGGGGTGTGGCTGAATAAGGGATGTGGGCTCAGTGTCATCCCCAGGATTCTCCCAGGACTCCAAAGCACAGATTTGCTGCAGAGAAAGAGCACACCTGGAAAAGTGTCCCTGCAGGACCGAGATTCCTCCCAGGTAAAGGGAGCTGGGATGCTCCTCAACCTTTGACTTCCAGCCAGAGGTCCCTTCCTTGCCTTCTGAAAGGGGAGATTTGATCCCTCCTTTCCCAATATGATTTTAATTTGTAAAGTGGTGGGTTTGAGCCTGGGGTAGAAGAATTGAAGGTTGGAGTGCTGTCCAGCACTGATACAGAGCTTTCCCAAAGATTTAGAACCAGATGAGCCAGGAACAGCCTTTCCATGTTTCTTCCAAAGGCAGAAGGGAGCAGGGGAAGGTTTAAAGGAGGGTCTTGCAAACGCGTAAAGAGGAAAATTTTGGCCCAGGTAACATAAATTCCATAGATTCCTGAGAGCAGCAAAAGCTTATTCCTCAGCAGTTACCTGCAGGCAGGCTGAACATCCTCAAAGCTCAAGTTTCACTAAATAATCCTTTCTTTCCCCCCTGAAACTGTCTTAATGAAAGAACATTTCCTTCGTAGCTGCTTAAAGAAAAGTCTGGCAGTGACTTTTGAGTAATTTCTGTTACTTACGTCATTTTGTTCATTACTGTCATTACTATTACAAAGCATCCACATCATTTTGATAAGTGATGTCTTGCCCTGCACTCAGTTCTAGGCGTTACCATTCCTTGAGAAACCGAATAAAAACTGATCTAACTCAATTTCTAATGGAAAAAAAAAACAATTCAGAATTAATCTGTAACTAAGGATGAGTTTGGGAACCTAAACTGCTGTTAGAACTACATGTCTTGGGCTCAGTAGGAATATTTAAAGCCTCATCAGAAATGGTCCAGCTGACAAGAGGGGATAAATGGAGAATATCATTAATATTATCATTAATAACAAAACTCAGGATATATAGAGGGAGCACAGAGCTCACCCAGGTGTCTCTCCAGGCCATCCCATAGCTCTGTACAGACCCAGCTGGATTCCTTTCCAGATGTTTTCCTACAGGGTTTGTGCAAGGAGCAGGTTGATCGTGGTTCTTACAGGAATAAGAGGCACAGCAACATGATATGAGATTACTGAGCAAAGCACAGAAAACAGATTTTTATTCCCTGACTTCCAACTCACAGGTCTTTTCTTATTCTACGAATTATGGTCCATTTTTTTCTAACAAAATTTCTGAAATAAGATGAGAGCTCGTGCTCAGAAAAAGATGGGAAGAGTCAGCATTTTACTGAGAAATTGTTAGGAAACATTAACACTAGTTTCTTAAAAAATTAAAGCTGGGATTTTTAAGTTTCTTCATCTTGAAGGAAAGCTCTAAATCAGTTCCACCTATTAATATTTGCAAGCACCCATTTGTCTTCAGTCTCGGTAGGAGGTGAGCTGCACATTCAGTGGAACAAGTCACTATTTGATCCCCTTCTGTATTTCATGGCAGCTGCCAATTAGAAGGTGGGAGAGAGGCAGGGGATAGGCCAGGACCATATGGTGGACTCAGAAAGCAGATAATTTAGGAATGACATTTATTTGTATAAAAAATAGTGCCTTCTCTTACCTACCTGTCAGCCGTGGCCCTCGCACAAATCTTGCCCACAGTCGCAAGAAAAGCAAATTGGAATAAAATGAGATGCCAAGAACAGCACTTGCTGGTTGGGAACATTACTGTTTTATTATAGGAAAATACCTGTATCACACTCATAAAGAAACTATTAAAAATGTAGGTAGGCTCCCCTTCCTACCTCCTTCCACAGCCCCACACCTACACACAAAACCTCCCTTTCTTCCCAGCCCCAGTTTCAGGCAATTCCTCTCCGGGGGTTGGGTCTCACCGAGCACCAGGGAAGTCACAGACAAAGCAGGGAATAAGGAGGAGGAATCTCCCTGTTTCCACCAGAAAGCTTCAGCCCAAAAAAGCACAGTTTGGGATGCAGCAAGGGATTAATTCCCAAAGCCTGCCTGGGAGCTGCAGTTCCTGCAGACCCAACCCCACAGCAGCACAGGGAGACTCGTGTCCCTTGGATCCCTCCCACGGGCAGAGGTGATCCTGGGAGATTTCATGGGACACACACTCAGATGTCGCTGGGAAGAGGAGCTGAGGAGGAGGAGGAAGATGAACAAACCCTTCCTGCTCAGCCTCTCTGAGCTGCCCGGGGCTGGAGCGGGGCAGGACCCACTAAATAAAGCCAGGAATTGAAATGCTGTTTTCCTGCGAGTTGACTGAACCCAAATATACTCGATAACAGGGCTGAGTCCTGGTGGGAGCCGAGCCAAGGCTTTCACACATTTCCTCAGGTAGGAAACTGCTGTGCAACATTTCAAAGCACTGTCCCTCCCAGTTTGCATAAAAGAGCTCTTCAGTGGCTCCCAGGGCTGTGGTTTCTGAGTCTCCCAGGCTGGACACGCCGCTGGTTCCCCACAGGACACGGTGTGTGGAGTCTCTCAGGAATGTGTTTTCCCTGGTTTACAGATCCATACCCCCACCCTGTGGCATGACCTGGAGCCCACAGAGCTCCGAGTTCCATCCAGGCTCCCAGCCTCCCTCCTGGGACACCCTCCTGTCTCCAGGCTTGGAAAAAAAAAAAAAGGAGCAGGATGGGTGAGAGGGATGACATGGAGGAAAGGGAACGTGATCCCAAACTGCTTCACAGCAGCCCTGAGGACAGCAGAGCACAGAGCTCCATGCCCAGCAAAAATTGAAATCAAATTCACTCTATCAAGAAAGATCCTCTGGCTTTTCCATCCGAAGGGATAGAGGAATTTAACACCTGGAATTCAGCCAAAGGCTGAAAGATCTTATGACTTAAATGTCTGCTCTAGACTGTCTCATTTCATTGCAACATTTTCATTTCCAATCAGAACATACATGAGCTCAAATGGCTCTGTCTGGGACTTTGATGGAGGGGGAGCACAGCAGTTCTTGGGAACTATTATGTCTTCAGACAACCTCGGGTTCTCCACACCCAAAGCCCCAATTTCTGCTATGCCACTGTAAATCTAGAGGAACTCCAGTGATTCCACTGGACTTGGGCTCCTGGAAAGCCAAGGTAAATACAGAGAGTTGTCAAAGGAGTTATATCACACTGGCACTGGTGTAACTGAAAGCTTAATTTGCCCCATTTTTTAATAATATGGTGTCTTAGATCATTAGGAATGAGGTCCTGCAAGACATTCATGAGTAACTTTCTTGGTGTGAGCAGCTCCTGTGCTGTACATTTGAGTGAGGAATGGTCCCACAGCAGATGTTGGGACTGCAGCTGAAGCCACCCTGAGTGACACAGGGGAACCTCTGGCTCACTGTGCTCAGGCAGAAAAATGTCTGCTGGATTGGGCCCTTCTGAAAACGTGCCCAGGAGCTGATAAAAGTGACAGCTGAGAGACCCTGAAACAAGTTTCTGGTGAAATCTGTTGAGGAGAAAATCTCAGGGTGGCAGGGCCTGTAAAAGATGTGAAAATCAAACTGTGGTGGTCTCAGAGTCGGGTGATAGACCAAAGTTTGGGCTCCTCTGAACTATTTGGCATTAAAATCACACATAAGCTGGGAAGGAAGTTACAATTCAGAATGAAATCCATCATGTACAGACAGTCCTGGTGCTCATCCCTCTCTGCTCCCTGGGAAGCAGCAAGGAAGGCAATCCCTCTCTCAGGCACTGCTGTTGCTCCAGCAGAGCACACACCCTTCCCAGCCAGCTGTGCCACACTCATCCCACACTGGTATTCCAGGGAAATAAAGGACATTTCACCCAGCCTAAAGAGTAAGCTGCCAGCTCCAGAGCCCTGGGAATGCAGGAGCAAAGGGAGAGCAGCCAAAGGAGGAGTTGGAAAGGCAGATCCCGGTCCCACCGAACTCAATGGCAACATTCACAGACCTCTAAGTTGTTATGGTTTTGCCCCAAATTAGGTTCCAGTGACAATTTTGCACTGCAGGAGAGGTTTAGGTTGGATGCTGGGAGAAGGTTCGTCCCCCAGAGGGTGGTTGGGCACTGCCCAGGCTCCCCAGGGCAGTGGGCACAGCCCCAAGGCTGCCAGAGCTCCAGGAGGGTTTGGACAACACTCTCAGGGACAGGGTGGGATTGTTGGGGTGTCTGTGCAGGGCCAGGGGTTGGACTGGATGATCCCTGTGGGTCCCTTCCAACCCAGCATATTCCATAATTCCATGATTCTATAAACTGAGGTAAAATGATGCATTCAGCTCCTGCCAGGTAAACCATTCCTGGGGGTCTCGGAATGAGGAATGGAGCTTGTTGGGGAGTTGTTTCCAATGAAAAGGTGTTCCAATACACCTTTAAAAAACACATTCCAGGGAAAACACAAGGCAATTAAGTTTGGGAATGGCTACTCAGCCATTTCCCCCTCCCCCCAGCCCAGATTCACCCGGAGACATAAAACAACACCTTGATATTTCGTTTTAAAGGGCCCTTTCTCCGGCTTTTTTCGCAACAAATTTAACCTTGCTCATAGTTGTAAATAAAAAAAAGGAAAAAAATCAATTCACCACGGGTTTGTTGTGAAGTGGAGAGGAAGGTAACGCACCCCATTGGCTGTAAATTGATTTTTGCAGGCCTGAGGAGCAGGAAGGAGAGTTCCTTGCCCCCATGTCCCGTGGCAGTTCCCTGCGGGTCGGGGGCACGGGGACACGGGGCAGCCTCAGGGTGCAAACGTGCAGCACAGAGCCTGCATTGCCACGAGCTGCAGAGATGTTTTCCTTGGCCACAGGAACTGCCCGAAATAAATTATTCTGCAGCCAGTCTGACAGAGCTGGGCATGGGGTACAGAGAACTGGACAACTTCCCAGTGGCCCCTTGCCCGGAATTTGTTCCGAGTGCTGGGAGCTGAGTGGGGTTTGCAGGGGGCAGATGTGGAGCCCGGGGATTAATCCCCAGTTCAGGTTTATCTCGTCACGTCACAAAAGCACAACGTGCTGCTCCAGCAAATCTCACTTATCAGAACTCAACGTGACTCCTACCAGAGCTGGAAAGCTCAGATATCTCCATCTCTGCGTGTTTTAAGGTCAGGCCTTGTGTCTTATCACATGTTTCCCAGCCATGCAGAAACACTCTCAGGTAACTCTATCAAAGCCATGTGTGCAGGTCTCTCCGAAATCATGGTCAGTGTGAACCTCCTGGCAATGGCAGTTGTTTAATGGAGGGTGAAAAAACCAGAAAATGTTCCTTTTGCCATCAAATACGTTTCCATTTTGAATAGAAAAAAAAAATCATCCCCATAGCTTTTGCTTCTAGTCATTAAAAGTCAGATTAAAAATAGCATTTTGGTACCTAGTACCTATTGAATTCAAGGGCATCCAATGAAACAAACCAGCAAGATGAACTTGTTTTGCTTTCAAAAGTAAGATTGTGTATGATCAGGTAAGTAAATATTATGTTCTCTTGTGTCCTGTTTGTCTCTGGTCATGTACCTTTCCTGCTCTCCTTAGGAAAGCATCTGATTTGATGTCCCTACAAAATCTTTAACACATTTAATGTTTGTAAGCAAGGAAGACGTGGCAGGAGCTTTAAAAGCCTCCCTGTCCTGCAAAGGTATTGATGTGATTTCACTGAATCCACATCAGTGGCTTTTGAACAAAGGCAAAATAAGAAAACCTCAACAGGTTCTGAATTCCTGGAGAACCTGTTGGCTAAGAAAGACACTGAGTTTTATACTGAGAAGGCAGCCTGGGATCTCTCTCTTTCCCTGAGCTATTCTACACATTTACCAAAGAGGAAAGTGCTCTCATATGGGAGAAATCACTTCCAGAAGCTGTTCCTACACTAGGTCACACAGTAGCTGCTGGGAAGGACAAATCCAGATGAGAGCAATGCCTGGTGGCAGCTCCACAGCTGCACTGCTGACTAAGATTTTCCTCCTGCCTGAAAAGCAAACGTTTTAAAACACCCAAATCCCACATTTTACACGAGAAAGTCGGAAATTTACTCCTTTCAAGCTTCACGTTTCCCCATCTGAGAACTGACGCAGCAAAAGTTCATCAAATGTGATAAGGTAAATCCCACATTATTAAAAGTGAGAGGGAGGGAATTCTTTTCCAGCCCTGCTGAACATCTGAGTGTTTTTTTCAGGATGTCTGGCTGTTATTTCATCTCGACCATCCATACAAAATAATTGGGAAGTCAAAGCACGGCAAATATCTCCTGCTGCTGGTTGGCCATAACTGGGACATTATTGGGGAGTTAAGTGGATAATGGTGTGAAATCAGCCTATAAAAACCAACACACTTCACAGTTAATATTTTTTCGGAGTGTGGGTAAGTTACTATGACACATCTGTCATAACTCTTCTGGGGAGCTTCAGGATGTGTCTGATCTTTCCCACTCCGAGCTGAAATGTATCTCCTGAGCTGCAGCAGCCCCCTGGAAACCCAACACCCTCAGGTCAGTGCTAATATGCTGTGCAGTGTCAGCAGAGGCTGCACTCCCAATGGCAGCCTGTCACAGTGCCAAGGGCTCAGCTTGATCCGAGGGATCTTCCTTTCCACCTGTGAACTGGCTCAGAAAGATCTGCAATTCCTTCTCCTGGAGGAGACCAGGATTTCGGTGGGATTTAGGTGGGATTCTGGCATCACGCTGTGAGATGAAAGTCCTGATTCCTGCCCACACCCCAACCCTGCTGGGAACTCTCTGAGAGCTCCTAAATGAGGCCAGGACAGCACCAGAGTCCTGTGATGCTGATGATTGCTTCCATGGACAACGAAGTAAGAATTCCCACTCTCAATGACAGTCCTAGCATGGAATTTTAGCTAAAAATGCTCAAACTGAAGGTGAAAAACAGCACCAGCATCTCATTTTCCACAGTGGAAAACCAAAACAAAGCCAAACCAGTCTGTTGTGAGCCTGGGCTGTCCTGTGCCAGGAGGCTGCAGTGGGACAGGGGAGTGAGGAAGGAGCTGTGCATCCAGGGAGGATGCACAGCTCTGGGAGGAAAGTGTTCCCAGAGCCCTGTCTCTGCCTCCCACTCTGATGGGCACTGATCTCATGCCACACTGGCCTCCCAGGTGCTCAGGGCTCACCTCCTTGCCTGATGCTGCTCCAGCATCTTCAGTTCAGCTGGGAAATGGTGCCAGTGGGAAGGGAATGATGTGACACTCCAGCCTCTCTCCAAAGTGCAATTCCAAAGGAGCAGCCACCAGCTGAGCACACTGGGAAAAGCAACCACTTGTTCAAGTTCCCAACTGCAGCTGCAGAGCCTCAAACTGCAATTTAAAAATCCCCCCTCATTTCTCTATTGCATTTGTGTTTAGTACTTGATAGAGTAGAAAAAACACCTAATACTAAAAATCTGCTTTCCAGCTGAAAAGAAATTTGCATTATTAAACTGTGCTATAAACTAATGGAGGCTCCAGAAAGAGGAGCCACGGGTCAGTTCTAAACTTTGGGCCAGGCTCCCTGTTCTTGGGAAGCTGAGTTTGGGCTGAGCTGCTGGGCTGGCTCATCTGAGCACTGTTGATAAATCCCATTGTGTTATGAAGAATCACTTTCCTCTGCATCAACCACCAGTGGCTTTTTCTAGAGTTCACCCAAGCAAAAAATAATCTCAGTCCAGCTTTGGAAGGGAGAGTTTCCTGTGCTCCAGGTGCTGTCCCTGCTCTCAAACCAAGAGCAGCAAAGAGGCAGAGCCAGTGGCTGGAGTGACCAGTTCTGCTCCCCTTGGGCTTCACTCCCCCCAGGATTTGGGGATTTCCATTCCAATTCCAATCTGGAAATCTTAATTCTCACCAGCAAACCCTGGGTCTGGGCTGGCTTTGCTGTTTTAACCCCCACAAATGCAGGAGAATCGGATGTAGCAGCCAGCCACTGGAATTTTCCCTGGATTAGGATGGGAATGTGCTGGGTTCTGACACCCTCCAGGAAGGAGTGGAGCTTTAGGGGTACCTGGGACTAAATCCTGCAGTTTTCAGCTGAGCTGTCTCACAGACACCAAGCTCTGCTTCGTGTTAAGTGCTGATTTCCAGGATTTTGGCCGAGCTCAGCCAGGAGATGGGATTCATTTCCAAGGAGCAGACTCGACTCTAGATTCTGCTTTCAAAGAAACCTGAGGGTGTCTGCACTCAGAATACTCCTTCAAACCCAAACCATTCTGCCTGGCCTGGGCAGAAAACAAAACCCAGCTCCAGTTTACTCAGTTTGCAAGAGAGAGAGAGAGAAAGAAACCGAGTTCTCAGTTTTCAGCTTTGAAATATCTCCTGATGTTCCATTTATTTAATGCTGTATTTAATGCTATCAAATGATTGAGGGGGCATTTAAAAGAGAAGCAGACACCAAATCCTATGGCTACAGGGCAGTTTTCCAGGTCTGACATTCAGCAACCTCTCTCTGCACAAAATCAGGGGATTCAAGAGCCTCTTCTGCAGATGACTGGGGTATAAATGTTAAATACAGCCCCAAGTTTAGAGCTAAGGGGGTTAATGATGAGGTGGGGTTCAAAATGAAACTAAACTGAGTGAAATCAAGTGAAATCAAATCAAATCCTCCTGATGCAGTGGTGCTAAAAGGTTAACTTCCCAAATGGTCTTGCTCTCGAGCCGATCCTGTGGTGGCTCTGTGGTTTCCGCCTATATAAATTTGATAATATTTTACAAATGCAGTGTATGAAATATATTCTTAACATGTGTTTAATACATTTACAATCTATTAAAATGAAAAACAGAATATGCTTCAAATACTGCTCGGGTATTTGCTTAATGCAGTATGTCTGGAACATGTTAAACATTATTTTAGGGGTAATTGAAACATTTCACACACATCCACCCCGGGTCCTGTGTGTGTGCCCTGCGTGCACTGGGGGCCAAATCTTGCCTGGAGCACACAGGGGGAGTACCCAGGCTGAGGATGGAGAGGTTCTGTCAGCTGGGCCTCTCCTATGGAAGCACAACCCCTCTCCTCCTTCACCCCCCTGGCACGGGGTGCTCCCAGCACAGCTCTCCCTGCACCTCTCAGCTCCAGTTTAACCAAATAAATTGGATCCAAATTTACCCTGGGCAGCTGGTTACCAGGTTACAGGGTATTATTTCAGCCCGTTTCAGCACATAGCCTGTCAAAGCAGCCATTAAATCCTTCTCAAATGAATATTTATGCAAATACATGTGGTACAGGAGGATTCCTATGTAAGTATTTGCTTAGTTTCACAACATGTTCCTCTCACTCACGCCAATGTTCCCAAAAAAGTGAACAAGGTGTGTAGGATAATGATGGAGAGAAGTCCTCCTTCTTTCCCAAATAAATGGCCACAAAGGCTTGATTATAGTCTTTTCCTCTTGATTATAATCTTTTCCTCATTATCTCTGTAGGAGCACTTGAGGTTCCTGGACAAGACAGGGCGATGCATAAATTATACACCCCTGTTTGAGGTGATGGAGTGGCTATCACTGCTCCTGCTTTATTGGAGAGGAGTGAAAAACGGGGCTTATTTCCATGTGTCCCACACCTCTGACTTCCCTCTGCCATTTCCTCCTGGACCGAGCACAGCACACACTTTTTTTGGACGAGGAACCTCCACTCAACTTGCCACGGAGCTTTCTGTTTTCCCGTTCTTTAAAACCTAAAGCAACAAATCGTGTAATAAATACTGGGGGAGATGGTAGTTACACTTCAGGCCTACTGTCAGAAAAGCTGAGCCTCCGTGCTGAGAGATTTGCAGCTTGGAAAGAGGCCACTTGTGCACAAATTCGACTCCTCCAGCTCCAAAGTCTGGATTTTCTTCGCTCCCGGGTGGATGTTTTGCTTCATCCTCGGGATGCAACCCCTTGGGAGACAGGGAAGCAAATTGGTTTGGGGAAAAAACCATGAGAGAGGAAAAGGAAGAAGGTCTCTGTGCTCATGAAAATGAGATAACAGCAGTTCTTGGTGGTTTTCTGTCCCGCTCTTCGCTGGCAGTCTCACACAATATGGACCTTGATATCTCAACTTCTTTTTCCCAGTGGAGCCTTTACTCCATCTCCTGCCTCCTCCCAACTTTTTTAATCCCTCTGAAATCCTCTCCCTTTGCCAAATAATGTGGGCAGCTATAAATTTGTCCTGGTGGTGGTAGAGCACAAGCTGTTTGTCATTCCAGCTGTGGCTGGGACACACATTTTAGCTGGGAGCCATTAGAAGACAAAATAAAATTAATCAAAGCTTAAAATTGACTAAATTAGGTCTCATTAGAGCGATTTGGGGATGTTTAATAATTTCTGTGTATTCCTTTCTCTGTGGCTCCTTCAGTGAATTATCTCAGCACACACATTCAGGTGAGAAACCCCTTGAAATGAATTAATATCAGAAAGAAGATCAATCATTTTCCAAGGACAGCTCAAGCCAAGAAGCATGATTTTAATGTATCTATTACTGTCCCTCTTCACATTTCATCTGTACCTCAGGCAAGCAGCTACTGGAGAGACTGTACTTTGCATTCTATGTGTTTTTTTTTCAAAGGAAATAACTTTATTTCCCAGTGCAAGATTGTGCTGTGCATTATTTAAAAAGAAGAATTATCCCACATTATTTATTTACAATGTTATAAACATTATAAACATTTCTGTATTTATAAACAAAGTCCCCTCTCCTTTACAGTTGTATTAGTGTGCTGCAGTCATGCAGTCAGATGCCTTAGGACATCCTGCAGGGAAGTAAAACATGTTCTGAAAAGTTCTTGCTAAAAGGAGAATATTAATTTCAACCATAAATGTCCCTCACTAAGACCTGAAAGACCATCTTGATGACAAAGCCTCTGAATGACCCCTTAAAACTCCTCTTTGAGAATGTTTTTCATGTTCATGGCAGATTCTAAAGGTAAATTTACAGTGATTGTCTCTGCACTTTGGACAGGTATTAGTCAAAATCTGAAATGGGCAACTGCTGCTTCCTAGGACCATCCAGGAATCGTTTCTGGGACCATCCAGGGATCATTTCTGGGACCATCCAGGAATCATTTCTGGGACCATCCAGGAA